>NW_019168521.1:0-111720 GCF_000001635.26 Mus musculus | reverse complement strand
GAGGTCCTAGGAAACTAACATGGAACTGGGAAACAGTGCCACAGAATTCTCAAGTTCTAGTACCAAAGCAAGCCAGTAAGAAAATGTAAAACATCTCATAAAGGTACAAAGTACTCCTGTTTTTAGCAGACATCATTATTAAAGAATGCCATTTTCAGGTTGCGTGGAGTAAAGATCTTTTTTTGTGGAATGGTGATGTAGCGCCCGTTCCCTTGGAGCGGTGTCTTCAGAAACAGGCTGTAGGTAATCAGGCTGCCCTGTCTGCTACTGGACGTCCCTGAGAGCTGAGAGGAAAGTGGTCATCAGGTACAAGTGTGTGACACCAGAGAGACCTGGAGAGGTGTACCGTACACCCCGGAGCCCCCCAGCATGCTCCTCCTGAGGTGCACCGCACACCCTGGAGCCCCTCAGCTCTTCCTGGGTTTCTGTGTTCAGTTCAACCAGAGACTCATCCAGGCGGAGAGGGCTGAGGTCAGAGCCACAAGAGTCCTCCAGCTGCCCCTGGTGGATCCCTCAGAGCTGCTGCTAGGCACTGCCCCAGGTACTATGGTGAAGGTTAAACATTCTAAATGTCCTGCTGCCCAAAGGTTGCTGCAACCTTCCTTCAGAGATTCGTCCTTCTACAAAGCTGACAGACAGGCTTCTGGCGCCTCTGGCATCGTGCCGTTAGTTCATAACAGTGCCTTTTCTTGAGTGCCACAGAACCCATAATCTGGCCCCATAATATCAACCAAGGCTGCAGCCCGCCTCAGTGAGGGGTGGGGGGAGGGGGGTACCACACTAACTTGACGTGGCTTTCCACAAGACTCTCAGGACTGTACCCTCCTCCATCCCCCCTTCCTTCCCTCCCCTCCCTGCAGCACTCCAAAGCAGATCCTGTGCACAGCCTCCGGCCACTGCCTCCGCAGTTTCTCCTGGGCGCACACAGAGCCCTTCCTGAAATGCCTGGTTCACGAGCAGAAGATTCAGGTCCAGACAGGCCTGCTCTCCCTCCCTGGTAAGAGAGGGGCAGGAACGAGGCCCCACTCCTATTCACAGCTCTATCCCTGCTGGGCCCTGCTGGGATCATTTCATGGGCTGGCTGTAGAAGGACTCTCAGCCTGAGAGAAGAGCCGCTCCTCAGATCCTGTAGGTGCCCTGCCAGCCTCTACCCGAGTCAGTGACAGGCATGCTGGCCTCTCGACCCCCATCCCTCTGTCCTCGGGTGCTCTCGGTCCCTAACACACTGGCGAACGGGGTCTGACCACGCTCACCTTGGTCTGAATCAGGGCTTTGCAGTGGTGCAGGTGGAAACCGCTGACAGCCAGCAGCTCTTCAGGTTTTCTCAAGTCAGAACCTTCCAGGACATGACCCTGGCCTCCAGGGGGGCTCTAAGGAGAGAGACCTCTGTTACAGCACCACCACTTTCCTTTCAAAAGAGCAGTAGCCTTGATTCTGGGCGCCTTGGGTTCCTCGGGGGCCAGGCCCATTGCCTCCCTCCCAGCCTTGCCTGCTGCCTGCTGAACACCCCCTGGCTCATGGGCCCCCCAGAACTGGGGTGCTCCTCAGCCTTCCAGCTGTGGCTTGAAGGCGCCTCTAAAAACTGAGGTGTTGTCAACTGAGTTCCTAAGTCAACTGCATTTAGAGGGAGCTTTGGGAAGTAATTAGGCTTAGTGAGGTCATCAGAACGCTGCCTCCGTGGTGGCATTAATGCCTTTCTGAGCACAGTGACAAGGGCTGGCATGCCTGCTGGGTCTCACCTCATGCTGCTGAGCCCTGTTATAGGGGAGCAAGTAGCTGCAGCAGGTGCTAGCACCATGTTTAAGGACTTCCAGCCTCCAGAGCTATGAGCCACACAAACGTGGGAATGTTATAAACGGTCTGGTCTCAGGTATTTTGTTACAGCAGCAGGGAAAGGACTAAGACGCCGCTCAACAGAATGTCCCCACAGCCGCCTCATCTACAGGAAGACCAATTGCCTGCAGCTGTCCTCTGGAGCCTGCTACTCAGCAACCCTGCTTCCCAGCCTGCAGGTTCAATTTTTTCCTGCATCACAAGGCCAGGCTGACCTCCTAGGTGGGGTGTGGGTGGCAGGGGCTTGGGGAGCGTTCTTCTCTCCTCCCAGCTCCTCACTAGCCTGGTGGCCTGGGCTGACAAGGTAACCAGTCCTCATTGTTGCCCTCGAGCTGCCTCCCTTCTCAGTCTCAAGTTTCCCTATTTAAAGCTTCGCATAATTTTTAAGAACGAAAAGACTTTTGCCCCCTGACTTCTGGCAGACAGCCTTGCTCTGAGGTGGAACAGCTCTGGAAACTCAGGAGCATGGCCTGTGGACGCTCACGCTTCACTGACCATTGTCTACCGCTGTCCTCTGGCCACTTCTTAAGCCTTTCTCTCCTGCTGCTCTGCCCTGATCTTGGCTGGCTCCTACCTCAGGCATCAGGGTTTCTTCTTGGGACCACTGTATGTCTAGGGGGGGTCACCTGGTGGCTTCGAACCCCACCTAAGGGACCTCTCAGGTAAACACCAAGTCAACCCATCACGTTGCTTTGGGTGTCTCAAACGTGCCCAATCCCACATATGCCACATATTCATATAGAACTTGCCCTCACCCCCCCCCCACCCTGGCCCTACATACACTACCTGTGAGCAGGCACCCGGGCTCCTGCCTATCCTCCTCCACCCACACGGTAGCACTTCCTGGCATTCTGTGACCCAGCCATCCCTTCTTTCCACTTTCGCTGGCCCACATGCACCCTCTCTCCTCCCACATGCACCCTGTCTCCTCCCTCATGCCTGTTGGTGTAGACTCCTGTGGGGTCCTGCACACATCTAAGGATAGCATGCTACTCAAGAGAGGCAGGACACCCCACCGCCGTCTCACCGTGTTCCAGTCTCATTCTGAGAAGTGAGTGATACCGAGAGCTTGTGTAAGATGGTCTTCCCAGTGCTGAGAGCAGGCAGGTATCCCCACTACAGAGACTCTCTGTCCGACATCACCCTGCCCTGTCACAAGTGTGTCATGCTAGTGTGGCTGGCACAGGGCAGTCTCTACCTCTCTGTGGCCATTTCTTAAATAGGAAGAGATTCCCACAGGCTTCCATGGTGGGGGCTAGTGGTCAGCTGATGGCTTTTCAGAAGTGATCGGATCCTGAGGGCTCCTTCCTCGTGCATGGTATTCGCTGCATTAATCCACCAGTGGGCTCATGATCCACCAGCATTACTAACAAGGGAAGGGAGTTTTAGGCCTAATTCTGGCTGAAGGACGTGCAGCATGGGTGGTGTGTCCTTGAGGGCTACAGCTTGCCTCTGATTGCTATTGTCACAGCAACCCGTTACTGTTCCTCTGCTTTCTGTCCACTCTGACACTTCCTTTCTATGACACCTTTCATCTCAGCACAGGCCCAGAAACATGGAACCCCACCACAGGCTGAAGTTGCTAAAAAGTGAGCCAACATAAATCGTTTCTCGCCTCCAGTTACTTTGCCTGGTGCGTCTCTGCAGCAAGCAGAGCCTGGCTGCCACCCGACCCAGGCCTCCTTACCTTCTGAGCAGCGTCTACACCAAGCACAGGAAGGAGGTTTTCCCGACAGTGAGATTCGCCCCAGAGACACCTCGAAGCAGACGCAGTGTCGGTGTTCTGCAGGGCTCTCCAGAGCTTCCTAGATTCAGAACTGGGAGAAAGATACAGTCACGACAGGGTGCCTCAAAGTCTTCCAAAACAATCCCTCCAGCCCAGCCCTGGCTCTCGTTAACCCAACGTTCACTATCAACCTGTCTTTCCTCTTATCTCTCACATGTGCCCTGCCTATGTATCTTCTCGGAGAAGGCCGGAGGCCAGATCCACTGGTGTGGTTCAAGCAAGTGCCTACCGCCGTGCCGGTCCCACATTAGATGCTCACGAGCTAGGATGACTCAATGAGGAAACACACAGAGGAGCCTGAATCGTGGCCCTGTGAGTACTGTGGGCCGCAGGGTGCCAAATGCTGGGTTCCCTCCTTTTTCCAAACACTCAAGTGTTTCTGAACATACAAGAGTGTTCCACCCTAAAGCAATACCCATCCTCCTGTCCCAGTGCCTAGCCTTGCCAAGCCTGACACCTGGGCCACCTTGGGCCTCTGAAGAACTTGTCCACGGCACAGCCACGACTAGCCTGCTGGGGCTCTCCCCATAGGCTATGCTTTATGGGAGCACCAGACAGCCAGGCACTGTTGGTCAAGGCCTTTGGGCCCCTGTGGAGAGTCTCCTGGGCAGGTTCTGGGTTGGCCCTGCATGGTGGTCAAAATAGATATGACAAGAGCCCAGAGTGTGACAAGGTTCTAAAAATGCCCGGGCCTGCTCGGAGTGTGCAGAGACCCTGAAGCATACCAGCCAGTTTTCCCTGGGCCCTGGGTGACAGAAAGCCTTCTCACCCTACCTTCTGCTCACTCAGTGCCTCAAGACAATCTCTTTTGTCAGGCCCTTAACATTGCTACTGTCAGCTGAGAGCATGTCCCTACCATGGCCAGTCAAACACGACGACGTGTGACTTTCTCCCGAGGCACACACAAGATAACCCTGAAGGTCAGTGGCTGTCCTGAGCTGTTTCCTATGACTGTGGCTGAGGGCCATTAGGGTGTCAGGGACCACTGAGCCAAGTCGCTAACAGCAGCCCTGAGAGGCCACACCAGGGGCACGACTGCAGTATTCATCTCTGCTGCCAGTCCCTCTGGAATGCTGTGGCCCACAGGTGGCCACGGGGACACTGCACCCTCTAGGAACAACCAAAAAAGCTTTGTGAAACCACATTAGCACACAAGAAACGCAGCCACAGCGCCACGGCGCAGTTCCGAGCTAAGTTCATTACCAGAGTCTCGGCACAGATGCAGCCCCTTCATTGCTTCTTTCCAAGAAATGGTCCAGGGAGCAAACGTCTTCAGGAGCCTGTTCCACGGCGACTTCTTGAAACGCAAGCCTAAAAACCTTCTCATAGCTGGGAATGGACTGGAAAGGAGGAACGTCCCAAGGTTAGGAGCAACGTACATACATTAGGTCACCTTGTCCCAAATACTCCACTCTAACATAAGTGTATTTAGTCCCTGGCTGCGTGCTCGGTTGGTGTTGCCGTCACTGACGACCGACGACACCACTACTCAGAATCTCCAGGCTATGTAAAACACAGTGAAAAACCACAGGCTCGCACATCTAAAACCCTGTCGGGGACACGTGGGGAACACTGTCCCTGTTTCCGTGTTGAGGTGCTGAGAAGTCTGTGTGAACGCCAGTGGGAAACAGGACTTCACTGTGGAAGGCTGTGAGTCAGGTGGGGTGGGGTGGACAGTCTGACAGTCTGAATCAGGTGGTGGCAGAGGCGGGGGGGGGGCTGGCAGGCGTTTGGGTTTTGTGTGAGTGTCCCCTGTGCCTGTGGTCTGCAGCTCAGCTGGGTACGCTTTCCTACACTCATCCAGTGTTTTCTGTAAACTTCCCACCATGCACAGATATTTTCTAACACTTCAACCAAGGTGGAGAAAGTGCTCGCTTTAGAAAGAATGTTAAAGCGCTGACTGCAGGAGGAGTGGCCCTCACAGCAGGCTACCCTGCCCCCACCTCTTTCTATTTATCCTCATCTGTGTTTGGGGTGAGCCACTGAGGGGAATGGCTCCGAGGCAGTGGAGGAGGCAAAGGTGTGGTCAGCTCTCAGGGCTGTGTGGGACCCTATGTCAGTCCCCTGACCAAGCCCTCTGTTCCTTGTCCTCCCCCCCCCCCCCTTTTTAGTTTGTTTTTCAAGATTAGGTTCCTCTGTGTAGCCCTGGCTGTCCTGGAACTCACTCTGTAGACCAGGCTGGCCTCGAACTTGGAGATTCGCCTGCCTCTGCCTCTTGAGTGCTGGGATTAAAGGCGGGTGGTGCCCAGCTTCCTTGTCCTCCTTTTAAGCAGAGGACAGCCAACCACACAGCAAAAGACAAACTAGGTGAGAAGAGAAGGCTAGCCAAACCCCCACATTCCCAGGGCACAGAGACTTGGGCAAAGTCTAATGACAAAATACTTCCCACTCAACCACGGAAATACCTCTGAAGATGGGCCAGCAGCAGTTCCTGTCACCCAGGGTCCACCCTGCTGCACCTGGCAAGAACTGCCCTCTTCGGGGACTGAAGGGGTTCTCAGCGGCTGACATTCCGTGGCTCTCCCCAGGAGTTCAAAAGACTGAGAAAACTGCTCCGACTTAGCTGAAGACTCCCGGAAGCCTTCGAACTCTCCCCACCCGCCGCTGAGCTCCCCCGGGTGTGGACAGCTGGTGGGAAGACCCTCATCCAGCCTGGAGCTGTTAGCGTTCGTGTCCGGCAGAACCACGGGACCGTCGCAGCAGATCCGCCTCCGTTCCAAACCATCACCACTCTGTCCTCTAGCTGTCTGGTGGGGGGACCCCTCTCCAGGCTCCTCTGCGAGGTCACTCACTGACTCTCTCCCCACCTCCTGCCCGCCTTGCATCTTGGTGTAGCCAGGCCAGCCGACCCGAAGGAAAGCTGCTCAAAAAACATGCAGCGGCTGAGCTGGAGTTGCCCAGGGCTTCCTGGGAGTGTTCACGTGCCTCCGTGGAGTCGACCCCTCCTGGCACTCGCGGATGACTAGTCCGGCACGGGGGCGTATCCTAGGGCCAAACAAGTGAGGCGAAGGAGGGCCTGTGGGCAGACGCAAGTCCTGGTGGATGAGCTGCAGAACCCGGTCTGCGAGGCCGGAGGCTGAGGGCAGGGAGCTCGGGGATCGCGTCCCAGACGGGAGTCTCGCGGGCTCCGGGACCAGGTCCCAGGCGCAGACGGAGGGGGTCCCGAGCTCCCAGAGGCCCGCAAGGCGCGCACCCACCTTCGCCGCCGCGACGCGCCTCCCGGCGCCCGGCGGGGAGATACTACAGCCAGCTTAGCCGGCAACCAGCGCCGCGCGTTGCCCGGCAACGATGCGTGCCAGCAGGCTTCCGGCGTGCTTTAAGTGTCGTCAGCACGCCACCGTGTGGCGTGGCCAACAGCGCCCCGCCCATGCCCATCCTCTCCCGACTACCACTTATGTTGCTGCGGACTGGAGGATGCTGGCAGCTCTGCAGTGGGTCCCAGCCTGCTATCGTGACTGGTCTTTCTGCCTCCCCCGCCCTACAAATATCGGTGGGAGCAGTTCTCTTTTTATTATGGCGCCCAGTGCCTCTGTGTCCGATATGTCCCTTGCAGTCGCATACCTGGCCCTGGAG
Source organism: Mus musculus (assembly GCF_000001635.26). NCBI lineage: Eukaryota > Metazoa > Chordata > Mammalia > Rodentia > Muridae > Mus > Mus musculus. The sequence goes on along the minus strand of NW_019168521.1, from coordinate 104,528 downwards.
TAAGGCCACTGCCACGGTACTGGCCCCTCATCCCACACCCTCCGGCCCTGGTTCCTTGCTCTCCTATTGGATGCTTTCTCAAGTCTGGAAGCTATGGGGAAAACTCTGTCTACCTGATTTAGTTCAGTTCCAGATCACATTCCCTTCTGCAAGAATGAGCGTCTACTGCCTGCAGAGTAGGAGAGCCACTGCCCTGCCTCGTGTGCTCACAGTCTGGGCCGGGTCACCAGCCGGACCCAAGGCGGAGCAGGGTCAGTCTTGGTCATGGACAGGCAGAGACTCACAGGCCCCTGCAGGGCCCTGATGAACTAACCTTGCCCCTCTCCCAGCCCCAGCCACAGAAATCCTTGGCCCTTTCCATATGTCCCCATCCTGAGCTTCATGAAGTCAGCCTTCAGCCTGTCACATCTTTATCCAAGTCACCCTAGACTAGCAGCCATTAACAACCTCCCCTGAGAAAGAGGTGGGTCAGGCCTGCATCTAAACCCAACTTCAGCCCCTTCCTCTATACTCAGATTTCCCCCTGGACTTCCCTAGGCCCTGCTCTGTCCTTTGCATGAATTATGCAGTCCCTCATCCCCTGCCTCCTCAGGAGAACTACTGGAAAATTTGATTTAAAAGTGACAAGATGAGATCATTCGCTGCATCTTGGACCACAGCCTTCCCCATTCCCCTGGGCAGACGAGCCTGGCACTGTTCACTGAGGCTTGCGGGCAGAGAGCTCAGGACCATGGCTTGGTGCAGCTATTCCCAGCTTTCCCAGTGGCCCGGTAGGATGGTGCAGACACAGTCTGTGTTTACAGACACTGGCTTGTTTGCCTCACTCTGACCCAGCAGGTCCTGCTCTCGGTCCGTTCCCAAGGCTCCAGTTCCCCTCACCTGCTGCCCTTGCTGACTTTGACGTCTGGGGAGCTGGAAGGACAGGAAAACTGAGGCCTGGGCCCACAGTGGGACACACAGTGGCAAAGGACTGGGCTGCAGCGGGTCTTCCCACCTTTAGTGTCTCCTCATGTCTGTCTCGCTTTCAGCTCTGAAGCAAGACTTCCAGAACGATTCCAGTTCTTCTGAGTCCACGTTGGGGTGATCTGTGTGACCACTGAGCTGAATGATGGTCCCCAAAGATATCCACGTCATAAAATCCAGAAGCCATGAATATGAGACCTTAAAAAAGGGAGGGGTGTTCTGTATGAAACTAAAGAGGTGAGAAAGCTGGGTATGGTGGCATAGGCCTGGCACACCAGCCCTGGAAAAGATGAGGCAGGAGGATCAAAAGTTAGAGGCCAGCCTAAGCTACATGGTGAGTCTGAGACTAGCCTGGACTAAATGGTGAGACCCTGTCTAGAAGGAGGGAAGACAAGAGAGACGGGTGGAGAGAGGTGTGTGAAGATCCTAGCAGTGTCCCCAAGACTCAGGGCAGCAACCATGCCAGCATCCCGGATAGGCAGAGTGAGCGCATGTCATTCTAGCCCAGTCTGTGATATTTTTTCATAGCAAACATGGTAAACTGATAGACCTCGGTGCACCCTGGGGACCTTACTGAAAAGATGCTGCCCTGAATGGACAGAGGCAAATTTAACGTTGGTGCCTAATAGTGACTGAAGGAGGTCAGACAGCCCAGATAGGTGGGCAAAGGAGGCAGTGGCTCTACTTGGATCTGTAGAGCAGGGTGGGCCAGAGGGTAGAGGGGCCTAATGTCAGGGTGTGAGCAGCTGGGCTGTGAGTCCTGAGTGGCCGTGAAGGGGCAGAGCCAGTGTGCTGGGGGAAGGAGCCCTGACCGACTTCTAATCCCTCACTTGTCCCTCCCTCTCTTCCCCCGAGTTCTTCTGCCCCAGGGTGGTGCTGCTGTGCCCAAAGCCTACAGTCAACCTGGTGGCTCCCAGGTCACCTGACACTAAGGACTGGTTGAAGAAGCTGTCCTAGAAGTCACAGGGATCTTCCCGTGAGGTGGCAGGGGTCACATCCCTGTCTCTGCACCTGTGGTTTCTGGGCCGTAGGGCCAGTCCGGAGCTGCCCAAGTGCCGGGTTGGCCTGCTTAGTCTACTCCTTTAGGGGCAGCAGGGCACCCCAATATGCCCCTCCAACTCCCTACTTCCTAATCCCGGCTGTGTTCTGAGCTACATGGACACAGGGATAGGAAGGACCTAGGGGCCATGCCCAGACCAGACAGATATTCAGCACTGGGGAAGATGAAGCAGATGGAGGCAGGGCCCCTGTGTTCAGGGAACTGGGGTGGTGGGACTCTGGGCAAGGGCCTCCCACTGTGGACCTGCAGGCTTGGAGCCTGCAGGCGAGGGAAGGACTGAAGTAGGCAGGGTGACTTGTGGGAAGAGTGGTCACAGATGCCACCACCTCCTGCATGCCTGTGGGCTAGGGTGGGGCAGGGCCATGATGATAGCAAAACTATTTTTGCCATGCTGCTGCGGCTGCTGCAGGATGCATCAATCATTGATGCTCTGGGCATCACGGCCAGCTTTTCGGGAGAGGCAGTGGAGCATCGGGTCAGGCAGGTGGGTGGTGGCAGTGAGCGAGGCAGCCACAACCATATCAGGCCCAACCCCCTCTGGACCTCCAGCCCCCCCCAAGGGTCCAGCTTTGGTGGTGGTGGAAGATCATGGGGTATTACAGAGCTACATAGCACCCCTGAGTTGATGTTTAGAAGGGGTGGTGGTGAGAAGCCTTTGTGTACTGGCTGTGGCTGTGAGTTGGGTCATTTCCCCACATGCTGGGCAGGGGGTATCAATTCCTGAGCTAGACTTGGCCACAGGAGCTTTCCCCAGCAGGGCATCTGTCTCCAGAGGAGAACACAGGGAGGAGGCTGGGGCTGGAGTGTGGTGCCGGGAACTCCTGGCAGCACATTGCTCTGCAGCAGAAGATGGCCAGGCTTTAGAGTGGGGGAAGGGACAGTAGACGGAACATAGCAGGTTCCCCACCACACACACCTTCCTCCCCCGTTCCTGTTCACTGTGACCCCAGGTCTAGGTTTCGGTCTCTGAATTCTACCAGTGATGGGCAAGTCTAACTGGGCCCTGGGAGCAAAGGCTGACTCTCGGCTGGTCCACCCAGATAGGTGCAGCCTGGCCTCTAGGACAAGATCTTCCAAAGGCATAGAGAGCGAAGCACAGCCCGTGAGGCCCCAGGAGCACTGCTCAGGAGTGAGCAGTAGCCCCCCTGTATTCTGTACATACCTGTATACACATGCACCTGAGTGTATACACAGGAGTATGTGTGCCTGTCTGTGTGTACTGGGACAGATCCAAGGTGTCCTGTGGTGTATGTATGGTTTTGTTTTTCTGTCTGTGGCTCTTCCCCGAGGTGGATAGCTCTTTAGGGAGATGCCCCAAAGTGTCTGGTCCTCTCACTGTCTGTAGTCTGGCCTCTCACCTAAGTGGGATCTTCCAGGAGTGCGGCGGCTCGAGTCCCCGTGTTAGGTCCTCACCTTGCCTTGACAGTCAAGCTGAAGTTCTAGTGCTTGGCTCCTGGCAGGCAGAGATGCATCTGCCAACAAGCCCTGAGTCTGGGAGTAGGCAAGAGAAGGGAGAGCCCCTGGGTTCCTGCCCTGCCTGCATCCTGGGTCTGGGGCCTAAGCCAACTCTGAAATGACTCTCGGGGCTGCAAGTGGTTGTGGTAGTGAGCTGCCTTGTCCTTTTCTCAAGCCCCGTCCAGGCAGATGCAGAGACTCTGGCCACACATGTCCAGATTCTGGTACCTTCTCACTGGGTCAAGGGTCTACAGGCCCAGTGGAGGAAGTTCAAGAGGACCTCTGGTGTCTCAAGGGGGCCTCATTACCAAGCACAACTCTCCTAAGTATGCTACCCCCTGTACTGACAGTGTCAAGTGGGAAGGTGCTGGCACACCAGGTACCCCTTACCTAGTACAATGCCCCTGACATTACATCATTGGGCCTGTCCTGTTTGCACCTGGGTAGCTTAGATCACATATACTTCCTCACAAAGCTAATGGGAGCCACCACAGCCCCAGGCAGATCATGCTAGACAATCCAAATATGTCACAGAGTCTGGGACCCTAAGACCACTTTACATTGCCCAGAGCAAGGGACACAGCTGGGTCTGCACCCAAAGGTCTTTTTGGTGATACAAACCTACCTTTTCCCAAGGCCCTTGCTCTCAGACTCTGAAGCAGGATTCAGACACACTGGATTGGCAGGCAGGCAGAGACCTCCCAGCCTTCCCAGCAGACACAGGGATGTACCCTGGAACACAGAGACCCATATCCCCAGGGACAAGGCAGTGTCTGTCCTTCATCCAGGACATTTCTCCAAGGAGAGGGTGAGACTTGTGTCCCACCAAGGCAGGGCTGTGGCCCATGCAGTGGCAGGAGGAGGCTGCCAGGGCTCTTTCCCAGCAGTGACTCGCGTCTGTCTGACCTGTGTGTGGCTGGCGGGCTGCCCAGCGCTGCAGCCCGGCTAACGGGAACTGCCTGCCGTGAGTGAATGATCCATGCTGATGCTCACCGGCTTGCCTGGGCCCTGACTTCTGTGGGCTCGTACCTAAGACTGTGCACACTGTGTGCACGTGCACGTGCAGTCATGTCCTGTTATGCTTATTATCTGTATATGCAGGTGTGCGTGCGTGTGTGTGTGTGTGTGTGTGTGTGTGTGTGTGTGTGTGTGTGCGCACGCGCACACGCACTGGTGTGAGTGTGTGATTTTGTCCTTGTGTCTGTGAGGCCCTTCTGCTGCAGGTTAACCTCTCCTGGCTCCCGCCCTATTTCCCCACCCTAGGAAAAGTGGTATGCATGCCTCTCTGTCCACCCGGCATGGCCACCACACTTGCCAGGAACCCTTTCCCCCACTCAGGTCTGCACCATACTGGGCTCATAGAACTCGGCTTCTGTGGAAACAGCTCTTGGACCTTTCCCTCCCCCAAATATGTTCCCTTGCGTGGATGGCACCCAAGTAGAGGCTGCCGAGATCCCACCCTCCCCCATCAAGGCCTTACCCAGTCCTCTTAGCAACCAGAATGTCCCAGGACCATTGAAGTCTCACCCAACCTCACGACCCTAATTCAGCTGCTCTTGATTTACAGAACGCCTCCCCCACGCTTCAACCCTGAGCTCCTTGCTTGATAGATGCCCCCTTAGTCCTAGGCCAGGCAGGCCTTTTCCAGCCCCTGCTCTCTCTTCCTTGTCCTGGGAACCCACGTTACCTCTCCAGTGACAGTGACAGTGACTTCCTGCACTGTTTTGCTCACAGCTCACCCTAGGCTGCCAGGAACCTTTCAGAGACCCCTCCTAGCCAGATGTCTAGTACTGCCCTGAAGGGGCCCTCATTTGTACCTTCACTGTCCTGCAGCCCAGGGGCCATGGCCAGGTCCCCAGCTGCCAGGCTTTCTACAAAAACCATTAAAAGGATAAATCCTGACTTGGGGCTGCAGGATGGCTCCAGCTCTGGTCCTACCATCCTGGACAGCCTACAGAGGATCTGCCCAGGGCCACCTGTCTCCAAACTAGTGGCTTCTAGCCTGTCCTTTCATCTGCTTCCCCTCTTTCCTCTTTTGGCCCTGAACCCCATCTTTTCCTGAGGAGTTCAGGTCGCAAGTCATCTCCCTTGGAAGTCATCTACCTTAGACTCCCGCAGTCCCCTGTCACTCCCCCAAACTGGAGGTAAAGAAGCCCTGGATTCCTGGTGCAGGGATCTGGTGGCCCCTGGAGGAACTTAACTAATCTTTGCTCTAGAAATACAATCTGGAGGAGGGCGGGGGAGGGGGTGGGGTGTGTGTGTGTGTGTGTGTGTGTGTGTGTGTGTGTGTGTGTGTTGAGGTCAGCTAGGGGTGGGGAGGACCACAGGGGCCTGGGTCCTACGGGGCGGGGCCGTCAGGGGGCGGGGCCAAGGCTGCAGCAACCAATGGGCTGAATGAGACCGGCAGCGCCGCTCGCGTCGCCCTTGCGGAGTGGTCAGCACGGGCTGGGCGGGCCAGGGCGGGGCCGGAGCCAAGGTCTGGAGGTACCCCAAGAGTTAGCTGCAGTCACAACCCGGCTGCCCGCGGCAGCACCGGGCAGCGAGGCCGTGGGAGCCGCCCTTCTCCTGGCGCATCAGCTCTGGGACCGCGACTGGACGCGCAGGGCCGCCGCCCGCCCGCACCACTAGCCGCCAAGATGTGCGACTGCTTCCACGTGGTGTTGCCCACCTGGCCCGGAGCCCCCGGCAGCGGTGCGCCTCATCCCCGCTTGCAGCCCGCTCCCCTCGGGCGGGTGGGCTGTGCGGGCGTGACGGGGGCGCGCAGTGCGGGACAGGCTGCGCGCGTCAGAAAGGGCAGGAGAGATGGCTAGGGGCTGGAGGGCGGGCGGGTCTTGCGTGCTTTCGGACCTTCGCTGGCTCTGTGGGTCTCTGCATCTCGCTTGCACTTGTGCCTGCCTCGTGCTTTTCACCCCCACCCTATCTCTTTAGCTCACTTTGTTTCTCGGGTTTTCATTACACTGTGTGGCTCCCTGCACGCCGGACTCTCGTTGTCACTGTCTGTCTCTTCCCTTTTCATCACGATCCTCCTGCCTGTAACCTTCTAAGACGCTCCTGTGACTAGTAAGGCGGCTTCGGAGGCAGGTGTGCTTCATACTAGATGGAACAGGCCCAAGGCGAGCAGGAGGCAGTCCTGGGCTAGGAGACCTTCTGCTAGATCTAGCTTCTGATCTGCTTTTTGAGGGACCATCCTTGACCTGACCAGGACTTAGGTTGGGGCTAACAGGATATGGCTGTGCTGGATCCACCGTGCGGCTACTATGTATATGGGTGACAAACAAGGTGTGGCTGGGGGCAGGGCTGGTTTTGAGGTCTGGGGCCTTCTAAGGGGCCTGAGTAGAGTCCTGTTATACCAGTCATGGGGAGTTGACACGCCACCCCACCCCCACCCCCAGGATAGTCAGTGCCCCTCTTGCTGAGCATATCTGTGGCAAAGTGGCTACCTGGTGCTTTTTACCTGGTGGTTTGTGCCCTAGCCTGGGCCTACCTCTAGTGTCTTGGAGGGTGGGGTGGGGTGGGGTGGGGTGGGGGAACAAGAAACCATCCTTCAGACTCTGGGTCATTAATGCAGCAGCCTGGCCACGCCCAGGGCACCTGGCCAGCCACTGCCCAGGGGATTGAGACAGAGGAGCTGCACTGGTCCAGACTGGACCCCTTTCTACACTGGTAGAGACTGGTTCCCTCTGCAGTGGTACAGGCTAGACCCTGCTCTGGGGAAAACAGTTGATGACAGTTTTGACTATGGGGCTGTTCACGATTTCAGAGTGCTATGCAGACGGGTGGCCCTGCCTGGCATCCTCTGTAGCCAGAGTAGAGTTCCCATAGTCCTCCCTGGGGCCCGTTTGTCCTGTGTGGATTGAGGTCTGGGACTCTTCCACACACAGATGAGAGCCCAAGAGCCCTGACTAGCCCTGCTAGCAGTGGGAGAGTGATGACCCCACCCCTCATCTTCCTCCTTCCCCATTGCTGGCCCTGACCCACATCACTACAGATTGGCCTCCCCAGAGAGAGAAAGGACATAGGGCTGCTCCGCCTCCAGTTTGCCTGAGTGGCTTTCTTCTTCTTAGGCTCAGGTTAGAGACCGCTTGACCCACATCCTGCACCCCGCTCCCTGAGCCCAAACCTCTCCCACTCAAGGATGCTAGTTCTTCCCGCTTTTAACCGGTAGTTCCCTGCTTCGTCTGGAACAGCTCTCCTTGAGTCCACCTGCTCTTAGGGAGCCAGAGCAGCGGCCTCTAGTGCAGCTCTGGTAGGACACTTTTAAGATAAGGGTTTGGAGGGTTCTGCCTAGGCTGTCCTCAGTCCTGCACAGGGGGCCCAGGAATATACACGCTTCCCAAGGACACTCCCTAAGGGTTGAGGAGGATTGGGTTCAGGCCTTTTCCAGCCGCAGCCCACTCCCAACAGGCCAGAGTTGCCCTCCTGTGCCAGTCTCTGGTGCCCACCCCTGGCATCCTGCCACCTCCTACAGCCCCGGGACAGAGCCCTGTCTCAGTCATTTTGCGCAGAGGTTGCCCCCTGGTGGCTGTTTTGGGAATGTACCTACACAAGATTGAGTGAGGGTGGGGTGGGGCTGTATAGGGTTACACCCAACCCTGGAATGCCCAAATACCTTTACCCACTGTGAGATGGACCTTACACAAGCCCCCTGATGGACATGTTTAACCCCATAGATGCTGGGTGTCATACCCCTGAGAGCATGTGGGTTCCTTCCCTGAGGCAGAGCTGAATCCCAGACAGTGACAGGGAACCGGGGTCTCAAAGCTGAGGTCCCTGTGCTGCACCTGGGTGAGCCTGGCATAGCCTAGGCACTAACCGCCAACACACTTCAAGAAACTACTGTTGGATCTGGGGAACCCTAGGTGGGGACATCATGAGGGGACATCTGGATGTTCTTTCTGTGGGGTTGGGGGCCAGGGTGTGACTAGGTCCTTTCTCCACAGAGTATAGGGGAAAGGCAACTGTTTAACCAGCCTTAGGTTGGGGTGTAGGTCCAGATCTGACATTTGTGCCCAGGAGTGCCTGGGCTACCATGCGGGGGGGGGGAGGGGGAGGGGCTGTACCCCAGCGAGGACACATGCTAGCTCTACTCTGTCATCTCTTGGGCAGGGTTGTCCACACTGGTGGGAATCTATGTTCCCAGAGATGCTGAGCATAGTGGGACTCTCTAGGCATCCAGCCAAGACACAGGCCATATTCCCTGAGAGATGGGAGGTGGTTCTGAAAGGTGCTAGCTCTGTCCTGTGCTACCGGGCAGAACACAAAAGGGGCTGGGCTCTGGTAGCCCCACCTCAGCCTGGATGGATCCATGGTGGGACAGGCACTGACTGAGGAGGAAGCAATGGAGGTCATAAGGATTTACTTCCTGCTTGAGGGAAGTGAGGGCAAAAGCGGATGTTGGGGGCTCTCTCTCTCTCACTCTTTTGCTCTCTCGCTCGCTCTCTCGCTCTCTCTTGTGCTCTCAGTCTCTCACACACATTCTCTCTTGCCCTCTCTCACTCTCGCTGTCTGTCTGTCTGTCTATTTTCAAGACAAGGGTTTCTCTGCATAGCCTCGGCTTTTCTGGAACTTATTCTGTAGACCAGGCTGGCCTTGAGTTCAGAGATTTCCCCCTGCCCCTGCTGGGATCATAGAACTGGGATTAAAGGTGTGCATCTCCACTGCCCAGTAAGGCTCTTTATTTGGATGGGTTAGGTGACAGAACAGGCTTCATTCTGCTCTCTCCAAGCCACAGGCTGCATCTGCTGTTATCAGCCAAGAAAGCATGAGTGTAGACAGGAAGACGGAACCGGCAGATCCTCTAGCTTCCTAACCTCCTGGGCCCTGGCGGCTGTGCCCACCTCCACCTGGGAAGGCCTAGTCATTGCCCCTGCTGGGAGCATTTTACTCCAGCCCTCTGTGTCCTCCCTTCTGTGACCTCCTCCACACCCTATACTGAAGCTGTTTGTGTTTCAGGTGCAGCTTGGGTCGGCTTGGCTAGGGAGGAGAGGTTCTAGCCGTGGCAGAGAGAGTGAGACGCTTATCTTACCTGGGCATCACTACCACCCAGGAGCAAAACGCCAAGATCTCACCAGCTTTGATCCCTGCCCAAGAGGAGGAGGCAGATCCTGCACTCAGGGATGGTGTCAGGTCTGAGTGATGTCCACTCATCCCTGCCTGCCCACTTAGTGAGAGCTGCTACCACTATAGCCAAGAGGTCCCAAAACGCTGGGGAGAGAGCAGACAGTGGCCTGGATACATGGAGGAGCCACGGAGGGCTCAAAATCCATGAGGAGGGAGACCACAGGGCAGCAGTAACTACGTTCACCAGGCTGGATCTGCGTAGGGGACAGGGGCTGGGGAAATGGAGTTGGACAGAAGGAAGAATGTATCTGTGAGTTTGGACCAGAGTCATAGGTGGAAACATTGAACTCCCAATTTTGGACCCCATTCTAAGGGAAGCTGCTGTCCTGCGAAGGGCATTTCTCTTCCTGTTCTCTGCCTCTGTCTCTGGGTTTCCCTTTATTTTTATTTATTTTTATTTTTTTATTTTTTGGAAGTCACAGGCCAAGGGAGCCAAGGCCTGCCTTGCTGGGATAAATATTTAATAGTCAGAAGCACTTTCTCAGACGGAAAATTGGATTGGGGCCCAGGAGGCCTGGGGCGGGAGGCTGTGTTCCCCACTCCCCACACCCCACACATGGCAGAAACACTTCCAGCCGCTCCTGCCACGGGCTGTGAGCTCCTCCCTGGCCAGCACGCTGCAGTGCACACCTGGCCCCAACCTGTACATGTGAGAACAGAGGACAGAGCTGAGGTCACTCTCCAGGGTCCTGGCTGTGAACTTAGTCCTTTTATCCCAATGGTGGGCAGAGTGGCTGGGTGTTGTGAGGCAGTCGGAAAGGGACCTCGAGTCACTTTCCTGACCCAGTAAGATGCAGGCAGCAAGGGTTCCACACAGCTCAGGGCCTCACCCGGACTCTTCCACAGCTTGTCATCTGCCCCTTAGGGGCTGCCCCACACTGAGATTTGCAACTGCAGGTGACTCAGCCCTTCCCAGTGGAGTCTGCCCCCCCCCCCCGCTTGCTGCAGAGTGGAGGACCGGACCGAGCAGAAGCTAGCATGCAGGCAGTGCAGTCCAGTTGCCCTGTCCCTCCCCGTGCCTTCTTGGATCCTCTAGTGGCCCTTGTTTCCTGAGAGCTGGACCCTCTGTAGGAGGAAGAAAGGCAGCCTGTCACAGATGCCTGGCTGCCAGCCCACTATTGGGTGGCTCCTTCACTGGCAGGCCTTGCTAGAGGGTGGGCGGGTGGCAGAGCACCCAGGCCGTGCTGTGACGCATCCCCTGGGAATGCCCTCAGCTGAGTCACTAGCAGCTGCCCCCAGCCCCACCCGGTCTCGTCACTGTCACTGCCAAGTTCCCATGTTGTTAAAGAGCTGGGCTGGGGGGGGGTGGGGTCCTGGCAGCTTCCAGCAGGACTTGTGTGTGCAGTGGGCGTCGCTCGACACATCCAGACACCTGGGTCTGTGACTCAGCAGATGTCCAATGCCCTCCACAGACTCAACCTGACCACTGGGTCTGCTACGTGGAATCAAGGATTGATCAGGGTGTGTGGGCATCCTTAGGATCTGAGGTAGGCAAAGCCTGCTGAGAGTCGAGTGAGCGAGCCCCTCTGGGTTGGATATGGGCAAGAGGCAGCTCATGAGGCCCCCTAGAATCGCAGTTCCAACTCTTCTTCCCTACTGTCAACCGTCCCCAAGCCCTGTCGTCTGTCCCCAAGCCATCCATCCGTGCAGCAGTATGGTGCACCTTAGCTAGGAGCTTGGGGTGGAGGTGATCATGGGTCCTCAGGTGGGTGGGGCAAGGGACAGAAGAGGAAGGGGGGAGTCAGAACTGTGGGGCTCACAGGTAGAGGGGCTGATGGGATGGATGACCTGGCTCAGGAGAACCCAGTGGCAGCAGGGGAGCTCCAGGACAGCATTCTCCCCCCTCACTCCATCTCCAGCTCCCGGACAGCATTCTCTCCACCCCCACCCCCCCACCTCCGGCTCCCTGATGACTCAGCCAGCCTCACTCCACCTAGAGCTGACAGTTTGGTTTGGTTTGGTGTCAGGCAGTAAACAGAGTTCCCAGGTGAGAGCTGTCTTGGGGGTGGGGCCGTGGAGCGGGAGGTGGGGAGCTGGCCTGGCTTGTGCCCTGTAAATAGAGTTGTTTTCTCCATCCATGACCGTTAGGTTTTCAGGCCAAGGTTGGGGGAAGGAAGCCTGTCCGGACTGAGGCTGTCCCTGAAGCCTCTTTGCCCACCAGTGACCCCTGCCTTCTCCCGTCCTTGGGGCTCTCTGAGGTGGCCTCACTTGCCTCTTCCAGTGGCTCTCATTTCTGGCCTGTTATGCCGATCTGGGATCTGGTGTGTTTCTAAGGGCTGCCCTTGTTGACCGTTCCCTGTCCTCGACCCCTTAGCCTTAGCTGTGCGTGCAAGCCTGCTGTAGCCTGTCCACAGGTGCAGGTGCCCAGAGCCGGCACTGGGATCCCAAACAGCGACAGCTAGTACACCCAGTGGTTCCTGCCTGGGTCTGCTGGCCACCTAGAGCTAGCAGGGGCTGAGAGTGGAGCTGGTCTGAGGGGAGAGGGAACAGAGCTGAGCAATGGGAGCCTTGAGGGCTGAAGCCCAAGGATGCATGCAGGCTTCTCATCCACCACTAATCTCTAAATAATAAGGGTACAAGGGAAGCACAAATGTCAGTTTCCAGTTCCAGCTACACCTATTTTATGCAGTACCATTCACAGCAGCTCAGGTTCAGGAGACATCATTTGCCAGAGGGTTAGGTAGGAAGGTGTTGTGTTGGTTAAATGGTGTGTGTGTGTGTGTGTGTGTGTGTGTGTGTGTGTGTGTGTGTGTGTGTTTTAAAGACAGGATCTCACCGTGTAGCTCTGACTGTTCTAGGATTTGCTATGAGGACCAGGCAACTCTCAAAATCACAGAGATCTGCCTGTCTCTGTCTCCCAGGTGTGAACCACCACACCCAGCCCCCTTCTCTTTCTAGAACCCCCAGCCACCACAAGGGAAACTGAGACCCAAGGCTTGAGAATGGGAGAACCTGCTTCATATCTGCGTATCCACACAAAAGGCGGCTGCTTACACAGTAACTGGCTGGGGTAGTGGTTGTGAGTCAGACAGCAGGCGTTTCCTCTTCAGGTCAGCTGCCTGAGCTGGTGGGGGTTGGGGAGCTGGGGTGGGGTCCCTGGCTCCCAGAGATGGAATGGAGCATGTGAGGGGAACCACCCACTCCCTCTGGTAGGGTGTGTGTGTGTGTTTGTGTGTGTGTGCGCGCGCGCGCGCGTGCGCTCGCTGGAGGGGGGGTTGGACGGGCTCTTAGCCTGGCTGAAGACATGGGAGGAGGGACAGTGAGAGGAGGGACTGTGGAGGGGAGGATCTGGTGGGAGGTAGCCGGCCCAGGATCTCTTCTAGACAAGTTTGGGAACGTGTCCTCTTCGGAGAAGTGGCTGCACCCCTTCTGCACCCTGTCCCCTCCTGGGCTCAGCCCTGCAGCACCTGCCCCTCTCACCACTCAGCAGGTCAGAGGGGGCCCGATGGGCAGCCAGCAAGGGAGGCCTCAGGGGCAGAGCTGGGCCGGGCATCTTCCTGCTGATGTTGAAGGATGGGGGGTGTCAGTTCTTTGTGGCTCCAAGTAACTTGTGCCAGGGCCAGCCAGGCTGGGTTGGGAAAAACGCTAACAAGGAACTGTCTGAGGGCTCGGGACTAAGAAGGCCTGGAGCAGTACCTCCCGGTTTGCACTGCAGGCTGTGGGCTGCCACAGAACTCCCAGTGTCCGAGCCGTGCCGCTGTCTGGTGTAGGTAGTAGCTTTTGTTTGGAGGAAGCCTAAGTTGTGAGGGACCTTGGTGCCAAAGGGACCAAATAGCTATTTTAGTAGCAGGATCCAGAACCGCAAGGTTGGGTCTTGTGGCTCAGGGAGAGGTCCCCAGATTTTGTCTACTGATCTGGTTTGATGTACAAAAGCCTGGGGTGGCCATAGAAGTTGGCTCAGACAACAGCCAACTTGCTTACTGGGGGTATCCAAGATGGGACTGGAGTTGTGGACTACCTACGTTGGGTCACACTGTCCCTGGTGTCCAGAATTTTGTCCTTTTACTCAACAGAGTGGGGTGGCTGGTCTGTTCTTGGGTGGTTGAGGGTGTGGCGGCTTCTGCTGGCTTCTGAGTCTTTGGGGGTTGATGGGCTTAGTATATTTCTTGTGTCTCAGATTCTCCAGATACAGCGGCTGGCCTGGGCCCACCTACTGGTCCTTTGCATCTCTTTCTAAGTGTCTGGGCAGGGGTGCTCATTGCCGTTTTATTTTGATTTTTGAGGCAGGTTCTTTCTCAAATAGCCTGCACTGGCTCTGAGCTCACTGTGCAGCTCTGACCGACCAGCCCTGAGTTTCCTGTCATCTTGGCTCTGCCTCTCGAGTGCCGGGATTAATGGCCACAAGTTGCCACAGGAGTTTTGACCACTTCATTTTCTTTCCCTTCCTTAGCCATTTCTTGTACTAGTGCTCATTGTGTATCAAGCTCCCTCCAAGTCCTTGGGAGATGTAGAGACAATCGGCAGGACTGCCTCACTGCCCGCTTGTTTGCCTGGGGGTGGGGGGAGGGGCGCAGAGCAGCCTATGAAATGTCCCACATGGGAGAGGGCCTAGGCACAGGGAGAAGCAGTGAGCTGAGGCAGGGGGAGAGGTCTTGCAGAGGTGATTCCAGGAAGCTTGTTTTAAGAAAGAAAAATGTGAACATTTTCCTGGGCCAGGCTGGTCTATACGGGGAAGAGTTCTGGCCCTGGACCAGGTGGCTCAGCCCTTCGGAGCTGGCTCTCTTCCTAGTCTCGGTCTTATCTCCAGAAGCACTGGGGGATGGAGTGGGCAGGCCCGCCACTGCCTGGGGTGTTGCTCCACAAGGTCTGAAAGTCTCATGACAGTCATCCCAGCTTAGCACTTGCTTTGTGAAGTTCCAGGACTGGGCGAGGCCTGAGGACATGCAAGGTGGGGTGCATGCGAGCTCATGAAGATGCAAGGATCCCAATCTGAAAGCAGAGGCCTTCCCAGTGTGAGCCTGCCCTGGGCCCTAACTGCCACTGCTTCATATTGGGCTGTTGCTGTAAGCTCAGAGGGGCACCCCTGGCCAGACACGTCTATACATGTCTCGGGCTACTGGACAGCTGTGGATCTCTCAGCCAGTTTTCTCAATGTCCTGGTAACATGCAAATACGCCCTCCGAAACAGGCCCCACCTGGAAGTCAAAGCAGTCTGAATGCAAACTCTAGTTTTGTTTAAGTGAATGTCCCACCCTGCCTCCATGGCCCTGCTGTCGGTCCTCAACAGAGAGGTGACCATGGATGGTGGGGGCAGCGTGCCTTTCTGTGGAGCCCCTGCCTCCCTCCCTTACTGTCCCCCAGGCTGACATGTTCACCTCTACCATAAAACAGCCCAGTTCCTGGAACTCCAACTTCTCCAAACCGGGGGCCTCCACCATGGCACCCCCACCGTACCCCTACCCAGCCCCACCATGCCCTGAGTGCAGGTTTGTGCCTGTAGGAGTGGGGTGCTAACGGCAATGTTTGGGACTGAGCGAAGGGTTTGTGGTGTTGAGGAGGGACCAGGGAATTTGGGGGGAATATCAGGTGACAGTGGCCAGACCTGCTAGGCTTGGCTCAGGTGTGTCCCCATCTCCTCCTCTATAAAACAGGGCTTTGGTGACTATCAACAACCTGTGTCATTATCAAGGTGGCAGTGTTCACAGCTGGGCTGTTTACAGAGCTGCCTCTGAGAGACATATGTGGGCAGGTACTTAAGTAGCTTCCCTGTCGCCCAGGCCTGGGCGTCGGGTTCTAGGTGGGCGAGGCTGGGCTCTCAGGCTTCCGTCCTTCCCACAGCTGGCAGGGGCAGGCAGCCTCCACTCTGCAACCAGGAGGGTTTCCATGGCCTCTTTGTGCATTCTTGGGCAGGGGTGGGGTAGGGACGGGTGGGCTCCTGCTAGCCCCTGGAGTAGAGCCTGGTGGCAAAGTCCATGCCTCTGAGCAGGGCCATTGCTCTCATCCTTACAAGGAAAAGAGGGCTGTGTGGGTGGGATTGTGAACACGGGAGCTTGCTAACCCCAGGCAGCAGGGCCAGGGCTGGTCCGCCTCTTGCTTCCTTCCCTCCCTCCCATCTTGGACCTCCCAGCACAGAGTGCATCTTACTTACTAGATCTCAACAGCTTCCCTCAGGGGCCTTTCACACCCGTGAGACTCCCCTGAAACAGATCTGGAATACAGTTTCTCAGGGGTAGGTCACTACCTGCCTGTGGGGGTCTTCCATTCGAACTCCAACCTGACCCAGTTCTGAGCTTGGGCCTCGGGCAGGAAACAGGAAGATAGAGGTTTACCTACCCTGGCCTGGGTTCCAGGACGGGGAACTGACCCAGACGCCTCTTTCCACATCCCCTGCCCCTTCCCCTTCTCTCTCCATCCCTGAAGTCAGTGTGCACCTAGGGCAAAGTGGATTCTGGGAGCAACCCTGGGAGCCCCAGCATTGGTGGGGTGCAAGGACAGAGACTGGGGGAGGGGGATGTGATGGAGCCCGATGGTTGACTAACTTCTACCACCAGGTTATGAGGTGGTGGCCCGTGGGACATGCACATGGGGTTCGGGGGATATTTCGTTCTTGGGTGTTATCTTGCCTAAGGTCGGTTTTATGAATGGGGAAATTGAGACTCTCTGGCTTTGCTGATGTCCTGGAGTTCATAGTTTAGCCCACAGAGTAGTAGTAAGGAGAAGATGGAAGCCAACAGTCCTTCTTTGGGCCTCCCCACCTCTCCTGGGAGGACCAACCCCCAAAGCTCCATCCCTAGTCCTCTAAGAACAGCAGTAAGGAAGGTATGGGGAGTTGTAATAGGCATGGTCCAGGGGACAGGTGTGTCAGGACCCTCAGGGTGGCCTTTGTGCACACAGTGGGAAACCCAGGTTCAGAGAGGAGGCAGATCTGCTCATAGTCAGACAGTACATTGGCCAGAGCACAGTAGCTTGCATCCATAATCCGGCTAGACCCGGAACTCCTTGTCCCTGCGGGGGAGTCATTAGGGCCAGTGCACAGGTCTGAATTACTGACAGAGACAGTCTGTGTGACAAGGACTCTGCCCCTCAGGACAGGGATGGAGCTGTTCATCTCCAGCACTGATTCCCTTGTGGGGGCAGTCCCTGGAGCCCAGGCCCAGCCAAGGTACAGGGCCTGTCTTTGAATAGTTAGGAACTTTAGGCTGGAGTTCTATGTGGAGGGAAAGCTTTGTTTGTTTCGTCTAAGTTCCAATAAAACTTTATTTACAAAGGCACGCAGTGGGAGAGATGAGGCTGCTCACTCACTGCCTTTCTCGTCTGGCACAGAGAAGGTGCCTTGACTTAGATCATTTAGAAAATTTGTAGGGTGCTGGACCTGGTGGCGCACACCTTTAATCCCAGCCCTTGGGAGGCAGAGGCAAGTGGATCTCTGTGAGCCCCAGGACAGCCAGGGTACAGAGTGAAACCCTGTCTCAAAAACAAGGAGCTGGAAAGATGACTTAGCAGCTAAGAGCACTGACTGCTCTTCCAGAGGTCCTGAGTTCAAATCCCAGCAGCAACATGGTAGCTCACAACCATCCGTAAAGGGACCTGATGCCCTCTTTTGGTGTGTCTGAAGACAGCTATAGTATACTTGTATACATAAAATAAATAAATCTTAAAAGACAGACAGAAAATGGTAGGGCAGTGTGACCAGTGATGTACACATGTTGCTGGGACAGCAGAGCATGCTGGGAACTATAACAACAAGCTGGTGCCTGTTAGCCATGTAGCTGTAATAGCCTGGGTCGTTACCAGCAGACTGTTTGCCAAATCGGTTGCACCAGTTCAGCTCAGCCTAGGATGGGACAGGAATTCCTGCTGTCCACAGCTTCCTCTCCTTCAGCACAGCCAGGCCTTCTCACTTCAGCCCCTCTGGTGGGAATAGCATGACACCTCACGTGCTGTTGACTTGACAGTTGTATGTCCTATGTGCACGCCCTCCTTGCTCCTTATACTCCCTGTCCCGGTTGGTGCTTGCTTCTCGTGCTCATTTAACGGCCATGCTCACTGGATGGAGAAGCACCATTTACGCCCAACTTGGAACCTCAGCCCAGTTCCCACGTACAGCCCAAGATGGAGGGCTTAGCTAGTGCAGTGGAGAGAGTCTCAGATTGCAGTCATCTGGGAGGAGGGAGCTGCCGCCAGGCTTTCTGTGCACTCTGTCAACATTTGCACGTGGACCAGCGGAAGGTTCGCTAGTTCCCGTGGGTCTGAGCATTAATACACACCCACTCAGGACTTCATCTGCTCCTTACACACCAGGGGATTCTGAGGCTTCCCACACTGGGTATTGGATTCAGGTGCTCATGCTTGGAAGGCAAATGTTTTGCCAACTGAAGCCCTTTCTCTCTCTCCCTCTCTCTCTCTCTCTCCCTCTCCCTCTCTCTCTCTCTCTCTCTCTCTCTCTCTCTCTCTCTCTCTCTCTCTCTCTCTCTCTCTCTCTGTGTATGGGTTTAATGGTTGTCTTTGTAGGAGAACACCTTTATTTTTGCCAGTATTTGAAAGATTGTTTACCTGGTAGGAAGTTCTTGACTGACACTTTTTTCCTTCAGTCTTTGCAAATATTGTTGTATTTTCTTCTGATTTCCATAATTCTCTATTTTTATTTATTTATTTATTTATTTATTTATTTATTTATTTATTTATTTATTTATTTATTTATTTATTTGAGACAGGGTTTCTGTATAGTCCTATCTGTCCTGTAACTCTGCCTGCTTCTCCCTCCCAAGTGCTAGGAACAAAGGTGTGTACTACCACCACCTGGATTTTTCCTTCCCTCCCTCCCTCCCTCCCTCCCTCCCTCCCTCCCTCCCTCCCTCCCTCCCTCCTTCCTTCCTTCCTTCCTTCCTTCCTTCCTTCCCCCCCTCTCTTTCTTTCTTTCTTTCTTTCTTTCTTTCTTTCTTTCTTTCTTTCTTTCACAAAGTCTCATAATGTAGTGCTGGGTAGACTACAATTTACTATGTAGACTGGGCTGTCCTTTAACTCACAGAGACCTGTCTGCATCTACCTCTGGATCGCTGGGATTAAAAGTGTGCACCACTACACTCTTGTCTTCTCTTTACATTTTTGCTTTGAGTCATGGCCTTGCTGTGTTGCCTAGACTTGAATTTGCTGTCTTTCTCCCTCAGCCTCTGGGGTAGCTGGGATCTCAAGCATGCATCTGCAAACCTGGTTTAAAATATTTTTCTTTTATATTAAAATAGTGAGTGTGAGCGTGTGAGTGTGTGTGAGTGAGTGTAAGTGTGTGTATGAGTGTACATGAGTGTATTGTGAGAGTGTGTGCGTGTGAGAGTGTGTAAGTATATGAGAGATTGTGTGTGAGTGTGTGTGAGTGAGTTATGTGAGTGTGTGAGTGTGAGAGTGTGAGTGTGTATGAGTGATTGAGATTGTGTGTATGAGAGAGTGTGTGTGTATGTGAGTGTGTGTGAGCATATGAATGAATATGTGTGATTGAGTCTCTGTATGTGAGTGAGTGTGTGTGTGAGTATGTGAGTGAGTGTAAGTGTGTGTATGAGTGTACGTGAGTGTATGTATGAGAGTGAGTGTGTGTGAGAGTGTGTAAGTGTATGTGAGATTGTGTGTGAGTTATGTGAGAGTGTGTGTGAGTATGAGAGTGTGAGTGAGTGATTGAGATTGTGTGTATGAGAGAGTATGTGTATGTGAGTGTATGTGAGTGTGTGTGAGCATGTGAATGAGTGTGTGTGATTGAGTCTCTGTATGTGAGTGTATGTGAGAGTGTGAGTATGTGTGAGTGAGTGTGTGAGTGCATGTGAGAGTGTGTGAATGAGTGTGTGAGCATGTGTATGAGTATGTGAGAGAGTGTGAGTGTATGTGTGAGTATGTGAAAGTTGTGTGAGTGTGTGTGAGTGATTGAGATTGTGTGTGAAAGAGAGTGTGTGTGTATGTGAGTGTGTGTGTGAGCATGTGAGTGAGTCTGTGTGTGTGTGTACACGCAGGTGTCCATGCCATACAGCTCATGTGGAGGTAGCTCTCTCATCCATCATATGGGTTCCAGGATTTGAGCTCAAGTTGTCAGGCACCATTACCTGCTGAGACATTTGTCCCACAGCTGTCTACCAGGTTCCTTCCATTGCCTCTTCGGCTGCCTTTTTCTCACATGTGAAGGGCTGCCCGTGGGTTACGGAGGCTCTGCTCTGCTCCTTTTTCTTCAGTGTTTCCTCTTGTGTTCTTCAACCTGCGTAGGAGATCCAGTTTGAAGTGTCTACTTCAGGCTCCTCCAGTCCTCTTCCAATCCTCCTGCCTTTACCTCCCAAGTGCTGGGATTACAGGCGTGCCCCACCAAGCTGGGCTTTATAATCCTGGAGGTTGAACCCAGGGCTTTGTGCATGGTAGGCAAGTAGTCTAACAATGTAACTACTACGTTCCTAGCCCTCAAATGTTCTCTTTCTTTATGAGAACCTTCCATCAGTCTCTTAACTCTATGCATGTTTCCTTCAGTGTTTTAAACAGTCTGTAAGTGGCCAGTTGCCTTTGAGCCTGTGTTAAGTGTGCCATCTGTGGACTCTTGGAGACACCATCCGCCAATTGCCTTGTTCAGTAGCGTGAACCCCTGCCACCTCCTGTTTCTTTTCACTGCCTACAATTCCTGCGTGGATGCTGGACTTTTAGGAGAACGCATTCCAGCAACTCTGGGTGTTCATTCAGGCTCGGGGTAGTTGTTGCTTGTGGTTCTTTGTTGGACTAGATCTACAAATCTACAGACTTTGAGCCCCAGACACCACTCTTCCGCGGCCCTACGGCTGCTCCCCACCTCTCCCACCCAGCGTCTCTGGATCTTACCTCAGGCCCGTGCTCACCCCTGCACACCCATGTCCTCCTGATAGCCTACTGCCCTTGTGCCCGCTAACAGCTCTTCTCTCTGTAGTGTCTGGCCGACAGCTGCAGCAGCGGGAGCCAGAGGCTGAGACGGAAGACGACTCTGTGAGTGTTGCCCTTAGAGGAAACCCATCCTCTTCAGTCCCTCTCCATCTCCCCACCCCACCCTACCCCACCCCCCAGGCTGGAGAGCTGCTAGTTAGAGGTAACCTCATTCTCTTCTCCCAGGTGACTGAAGGGCCTGCGGGTGAGATCATTCGGCCAAGGCCACAGGGGTCCTCACCTGTTTATGAATACACAGCTGAAGGTGCAGGCTTTGGAGGCCAGGTAAGCCACTGGGCAGAGCTGCTGGCAGAAGGAAGGCTCAGCTGTGGCCTGCAGACATGGCTTTCCCTGCTCATTGGTGTCTGTTGCAGCCCACCTACCCCGCCTGGTGCACGTGTCTACTTTCCCCCACTCCTCCAGTGTCCCTCCCTTTGGTTGGCTGAGCCACTGTTAAGGTGGGAACGCCTCCAGCTCGTGTGTGTGTGTGTGTGTGTGTGTGTGTGTGTGTGTGTGTGTGTGAGAGAGAGAGAGAGAGAGAGAGAGAGAGAAACCCTGAAAAGCCATGTGTGGCGGGGATATACACCTTAATGGCACACGCGCGCGCGTGGGCGCGCGCACACACACACACACACACACACACACACACTCATACTGTCTTGGAGAGGAGACTATAGGCTTCCTTGTGAGAGAGCCTTGACAGTAATGGCACACACACGCGTGCGCACACACACACACATACACATACACACACACACTCATACTGTCTTGGAGAGGAGACTATAGGCTTCCTTGTGAGAGAGCCTTGACAGTAGTCAGAGAAGACCTGTCTACTCTAAAGGACTCATTTTACAGTTTGAAAGTCTTCCCCACCCTGAAATACCTCCAGCTGCTGCAGGGTGGGGGTGTGCGTTCCTCAGTAAGGAAATGGGAGGTTGAGAGTTGCCCTTCCCAGCTAGGTCCCTGGGTACTCAGCTCTCCTGTATACTCTGCACCCCTAGTGTTCCTGTGCACACACATCCTTCTGCTCTTCTGTATGGATCCCCCCTGGCACTCCTGGCTCATTAGCAGTAACTCCCACCCTCTTGACTGCAGGAAAACAGTCAAGGCAGGCACAGCTCCTCTGGCAGACGTAGGTCCTGGTGGAAACGGGGTTCAGGGGACTCCGCAGCCTTCACCAGCATGAGCCATCCAGAGGTAGGTGTCTTGGCAGTGTGGCATCAGGGGAAACCATCCCTTAGGGACTTCAGCCCCAGGAGATGGAAGGAGGGCATACCCTTGTACCCCGAAGCAGGACAGATGCAGAGGCTAGCCTCTAACCCGACGAACATATTTACAGCTATGCCCCAATGTGCAGCGGACAACACTGTAGAAAATGGTACCCAGGCTGTGGTGAGGAAGGGCCCTGGCCAAAGATGTGAGGGGTTTAGTGGGTACCCACCAAGGGGCACTTTTCCTCTGTGCTTTTCTGGATAGCCTTGGTTTGGTTGATCACCTGAAGGATCAGGTGGATTGCAGAGGTTCCTGTGTGTTGCCCAGTGTTCATGTCTCTCTGGGGATGCAGAACAGGTGTTTTTCATGGGCTGGATGCTTGCATATTTGTAACAAACCAATGAGGGATGAGCAGAAGGAAGGCAGGCTCTTCCCTGGGGACTTGGCTGCCTAGACAGGCTGTCCCCTGTGGGGACAGAGTGAGATGATTCCACCTGAGGCTGCCAGTAGCTGGGCTTTCTCCAAATTTCAGACATAGCCTGCCGCACATGGTGGCCCAGTCAGCACAGAGCACCATCCTTGGGAGATACTGGACCCGACAATGATGCCCACAGGAGAGAGGCAAGCCGCCATCATGCCATTGATGTACCTCCGTTCCTTTCTGTGCAGGAGTCAACAGAGGTGACACTGAAGACTGACGTGGAGTCAGGAGCCAGTGGCTACAGTGTCACAGGTGGAGGGGATCAGGGGATCTTTGTCAAGCAAGTACTGAAGGACTCGTCGGCTGCAAAGCTGTTCAACCTGAGAGAAGGTACCACAACTGTACTCTCTCTGGGCTCCATCCTCAGCTCCAGGATGGGAGGGGGAAGCAGAAACCTGCAGCGGGTGGGCCTCGCCTGAGGCTCAGGATGGCCTTATGGACTTTGCTCAGCCACTGAAGATTGAGAAGGCACACTGTGCCTTGATTTTCTGCCAGCTGTTTGAGGTGCAGTTGGGGAGCTGGACAAATGCCAATATGCAGCCCACTTTCCATGTCCTGTGGGGCCTGGGGCACTAAGCCTGTTTGCTTCTGTTTCCTTCAGGAGATCAACTGCTTAGTGCGACCATATTCTTTGACCATATGAAATATGAAGATGCTCTTAAAATCCTTCAGTACTCAGAACCATACAAAGTTCAGTTCAGAATCAAACGGAAACTCTCGGCCAGCAAGGGAGAGGAAGGGGCTGTTCAGCATTCGCAGCAAGGCCAGGAAAATCAGGTAAGATCCAGGCTAGTGAGATCCAAGATGGCTCTGGTTACACTAGAGATCTCTTTCCTGTGCAGTGTCTCTACTATGAGCTTTCGTTCCCAAACAACCCACACTTCCCTTCTGTTTCAGGACAAGGACATTGCTGATGGGTGCATGGAGACCCCTACAAAAACTCTAGAAGAAGCTGGAGACCGAGAAAGGCTTATTTCTAAGTCCAGGGACGGACACCATAGGCGAACCCAGGACAGATTCTCCTGGCCAAAATTTCAAACCTTAAGGAGCAAGCAGAGGGCAGGCCCCCGACGCTCACACAGTTCTTCAGAAGCCTCAGAACACAGGGAAACACGAGATATGTCCCCCACAAGCACAGACACAGAAGTCCACAGGACAGCTGACAGACAGGAACGGAACACAGGGGAAGGGAGACGAAGACGGAGGTTCCTGAATTTGAGGTTTGGAATGACATCAGGTCAGAGCCCAGATACAAGTGAGCAGAAAGGCAAAGACCCCAAAGACAGGAGAGGAGATGCTGGAGCGCTGGATGGGTGCCCAACACAGGAGGATGACACAAAGGACAGAGAGGTGGCAGTTGAAGGCCAAAGGAAGGACAAGAAAGAGACAACTGGGTACATGTCTGAAAAAACCACGCAAAAAAACATGAGAGAGAATTACTACAGCATGGAAAAAGATATCCCAGGTAAAATAGATTTAAAAACAGACAGACATCAAAAGAAGAAAAAGCAGGATAAAAAACAGGAAAAGCAGACAAAACTGTTGCAACAGAGAGGTGAACACACAACAGGACTGAGATGGGAAGACAGTTGGGAGGAAGTAGAAAGTCTAGAAATTGGCATTGCAAGACTGTCTCTGAAAGACACACCAGAAGAAAACATGGAAGTAAATATACAGGTCCCTAGTGCCAAGCTGGAGGGGGAGCTGACCCTGGCCGACAAGGACGTGGTGGCCAAAGACAGCAAGTTCAAGATGCCCAAGTTCAAGATGCCCTCCTTCGGCGTGTCCGCGCCTGGCAAGCCCAGCCTGGAGGCCTCTCTGGAGGTGGGTGCGCCCAAGGTGGAGGCGGACGTGGCCCCGCCCCAAGTGCAGGGCGACCTGAAGACCCCTGACCTGAGCGTTCAGCTGCCGTCCGCCGACCTGGAGCTCAAGGCCGGCCAGGTGGGCGTGAAGCTGCCCGAGGGACAGCTGCCCGAGGCAGAGCTGCCCGCCGCCCAGGCTGCTGCTGCTGCTGGGGCCGGCCTGAAGGGCCACCTGCCCAAGGTGCAGATGCCCAGCCTCAAGATGCCCAAGGTGGACCTCAAGGGGCCCCACGTGGACCTGAAGGGCCCCAAAGTGGACGTGAAGGGCGCCAAGGGCGAGGTGAGCGCCCCCGACCTGGAGGTGTCCCTGCCCGGCGTGGAGGTGGACATCCAGGCGCCCGGTGCCAAGCTGGAGGGGGAGCTGGCCCTGGCCGACAAGGACGTGGCGGCCAAAGACAGCAAGTTCAAGATGCCCAAGTTCAAGATGCCCTCCTTCGGCGTGTCCGCGCCTGGCAAGCCCAGCCTGGAGGCCTCTCTGGAGGTGGGTGCGCCCAAGGTGGAGGCGGACGTGGCCCCGCCCCAAGTGCAGGGCGACCTGAAGACCCCTGACCTGAGCGTTCAGCTGCCGTCCGCCGACCTGGAGCTCAAGGCCGGCCAGGTGGGCGTGAAGCTGCCCGAGGGACAGCTGCCCGAGGCAGAGCTGCCCGCCGCCCAGGCTGCTGCTGCTGCTGGGGCCGGCCTGAAGGGCCACCTGCCCAAGGTGCAGATGCCCAGCCTCAAGATGCCCAAGGTGGACCTCAAGGGGCCCCACGTGGACCTGAAGGGCCCCAAAGTGGACGTGAAGGGCGCCAAGGGCGAGGTGAGCGCCCCCGACCTGGAGGTGTCCCTGCCCGGCGTGGAGGTGGACATCCAGGCGCCCGGTGCCAAGCTGGAGGGGGAGCTGGCCCTGGCCGACAAGGACGTGGCGGCCAAAGACAGCAAGTTCAAGATGCCCAAGTTCAAGATGCCCTCCTTCGGCGTGTCCGCGCCTGGCAAGCCCAGCCTGGAGGCCTCTCTGGAGGTGGGTGCGCCCAAGGTGGAGGCAGACGTGGTCCCGCCCCAAGTGCAGGGCGACCTGAAGACCCCTGACCTGAGCGTTCAGCTGCCGTCCGCCGACCTGGAGCTCAAGGCCGGCCAGGTGGGCGTGAAGCTGCCCGAGGGACAGCTGCCCGAGGCAGAGCTGCCCGCCGCCCAGGCTGCTGCTGCTGCTGGGGCCGGCCTGAAGGGCCACCTGCCCAAGGTGCAGATGCCCAGCCTCAAGATGCCCAAGGTGGACCTCAAGGGGCCCCACGTGGACCTGAAGGGCCCCAAAGTGGACGTGAAGGGCGCCAAGGGCGAGGTGAGCGCCCCCGACCTGGAGGTGTCCCTGCCCGGCGTGGAGGTGGACATCCAGGCGCCCGGGGCCAAGCTGGAGGGGGAGCTGGCCCTGGCCGACAAGGACGTGGCGGCCAAAGACAGCAAGTTCAAGATGCCCAAGTTCAAGATGCCCTCCTTCGGCGTGTCCGCGCCTGGCAAGCCCAGCCTGGAGGCCTCTCTGGAGGTGGGTGCGCCCAAGGTGGAGGCGGACGTGGCCCCGCCCCAAGTGCAGGGCGACCTGAAGACCCCTGACCTGAGCGTTCAGCTGCCGTCCGCCGACCTGGAGCTCAAGGCCGGCCAGGTGGGCGTGAAGCTGCCCGAGGGACAGCTGCCCGAGGCAGAGCTGCCCGCCGCCCAGGCTGCTGCTGCTGCTGGGGCCGGCCTGAAGGGCCACCTGCCCAAGGTGCAGATGCCCAGCCTCAAGATGCCCAAGGTGGACCTCAAGGGGCCCCACGTGGACCTGAAGGGCCCCAAAGTGGACGTGAAGGGCGCCAAGGGCGAGGTGAGCGCCCCCGACCTGGAGGTGTCCCTGCCCGGCGTGGAGGTGGACATCCAGGCGCCCGGTGCCAAGCTGGAGGGGGAGCTGGCCCTGGCCGACAAGGACGTGGCGGCCAAAGACAGCAAGTTCAAGATGCCCGAGTTCAAGATGCCCTCCTTCGGCGTGTCCGCGCCTGGCAAGCCCAGCCTGGAGGCCTCTCTGGAGGTGGGTGCGCCCAAGGTGGAGGCGGACGTGGCCCCGCCCCAAGTGCAGGGCGACCTGAAGACCCCTGACCTGAGCGTTCAGCTGCCGTCCGCCGACCTGGAGCTCAAGGCCCGCCAGGTGGGCGTGAAGCTGCCCGAGGGACAGCTGCCGGAGGCAGAGCTGCCCGCCGCCCAGGCTGCTGCTGCTGGGGCCGGCCTGAAGGGCCACCTGCCCAAGGTGCAGATGCCCAGCCTCAAGATGCCCAAGGTGGACCTCAAGGGACCCCACGTGGACCTGAAGGGCCCCAAAGTGGACGTGAAGGGCGCCAAGGGCGAGGTGAGCGCCCCCGACCTGGAGGTGTCCCTGCCCGGCGTGGAGGTGGACATCCAGGCGCCCGGTGCCAAGCTGGAGGGGGAGCTGGCCCTGGCCGACAAGGACGTGGCGGCCAAAGACAGCAAGTTCAAGATGCCCAAGTTCAAGATGCCCTCCTTCGGCGTGTCCGCGCCTGGCAAGCCCAGCCTGGAGGCCTCTCTGGAGGTGGGTGCGCCCAAGGTGGAGGCGGACGTGGCCCCGCCCCAAGTGCAGGGCGACCTGAAGACCCCTGACCTGAGCGTTCAGCTGCCGTCCGCCGACCTGGAGCTCAAGGCCGGCCAGGTGGGCGTGAAGCTGCCCGAGGGACAGCTGCCCGAGGCAGAGCTGCCCGCCGCCCAGGCTGCTGCTGCTGCTGGGGCCGGCCTGAAGGGCCACCTGCCCAAGGTGCAGATGCCCAGCCTCAAGATGCCCAAGGTGGACCTCAAGGGGCCCCACGTGGACCTGAAGGGCCCCAAAGTGGACGTGAAGGGCGCCAAGGGCGAGGTGAGTGCCCCCGACCTGGAGGTGTCCCTGCCCGGCGTGGAGGTGGACATCCAGGCGCCCGGTGCCAAGCTGGAGGGGGAGCTGGCCCTGGCCGACAAGGACGTGGCTGCCAAAGACAGCAAGTTCAAGATGCCCAAGTTCAAGATGCCCTCCTTCGGCGTGTCCGCGCCTGGCAAGCCCAGCCTGGAGGCCTCTCTGGAGGTGGGTGCGCCCAAGGTGGAGGCGGACGTGGCCCCGCCCCAAGTGCAGGGCGACCTGAAGACCCCTGACCTGAGCGTTCAGCTGCCGTCCGCCGACCTGGAGCTCAAGGCCGGCCAGGTGGGCGTGAAGCTGCCCGAGGGACAGCTGCCCGAGGCAGAGCTGCCCGCCGCCAAGGCTGCTGCTGCTGCTGGGGCCGGCCTGAAGGGCCACCTGCCCAAGGTGCAGATGCCCAGCCTCAAGATGCCCAAGGTGGACCTCAAGGGGCCCCACGTGGACCTGAAGGGCCCCAAAGTGGACGTGAAGGGCGCCAAGGGCGAGGTGAGCGCCCCCGACCTGGAGGTGTCCCTGCCCGGCGTGGAGGTGGACATCCAGGCGCCCGGTGCCAAGCTGGAGGGGGAGCTGGCCCTGGCCGACAAGGACGTGGCGGCCAAAGACAGCAAGTTCAAGATGCCCAAGTTCAAGATGCCCTCCTTCGGCGTGTCCGCGCCTGGCAAGCCCAGCCAGGAGGCCTCTCTGGAGGTGGGTGCGCCCAAGGTGGAGGCGGACGTGGCCCCGCCCCAAGTGCAGGGCGACCTGAAGACCCCTGACCTGAGCGTTCAGCTGCGGTCCGCCGACCTGGAGCTCAAGGCCGGCCAGGTGGGCGTGAAGCTGCCCGAGGGACAGCTGCCCGAGGCAGAGCTGCCCGCCGCCCAGGCTGCTGCTGCTGCTGGGGCCGGCCTGAAGGGCCACCTGCCCAAGGTGCAGATGCCCAGCCTCAAGATGCCCAAGGTGGACCTCAAGGGGCCCCACGTGGACCTGAAGGGCCCCAAAGTGGACGTGAAGGGCGCCAAGGGCGAGGTGAGCGCCCCCGACCTGGAGGTGTCCCTGCCCGGCGTGGAGGTGGACATCCAGGCGCCCGGTGCCAAGCTGGAGGGGGAGCTCTCCCTGGCCGACAAGGACGTGGCGGCCAAAGACAGCAAGTTCAAGATGCCCAAGTTCAAGATGCCCTCCTTCGGCGTGTCCGCGCCTGGCAAGCCCAGCCTGGAGGCCTCTCTGGAGGTGGGTGCGCCCAAGGTGGAGGCGGACGTGGCCCCGCCCCAAGTGCAGGGCGACCTGAAGACCCCTGACCTGAGCGTTCAGCTGCGGTCCGCCGACCTGGAGCTCAAGGCCGGCCAGGTGGGCGTGAAGCTGCCCGAGGGACAGCTGCCCGAGGCAGAGCTGCCCGCCGCCCAGGCTGCTGCTGCTGCTGGGGCCGGCCTGAAGGGCCACCTGCCCAAGGTGCAGATGCCCAGCCTCAAGATGCCCAAGGTGGACCTCAAGGGGCCCCACGTGGACCTGAAGGGCCCCAAAGTGGACGTGAAGGGCGCCAAGGGCGAGGTGAGCGCCCCCGACCTGGAGGTGTCCCTGCCCGGCGTGGAGGTGGACATCCAGGCGCCCGGTGCCAAGCTGGAGGGGGAGCTGGCCCTGGCCGACAAGGACGTGGCGGCCAAAGACAGCAAGTTCAAGATGCCCAAGTTCAAGATGCCCTCCTTTGGCGTGTCCGCGCCTGGCAAGCCCAGCCTGGAGGCCTCTCTGGAGGTGGGTGCGCCCAAGGTGGAGGCAGACGTGGTCCCGCCCCAAGTGCAGGGCGACCTGAAGACCCCTGACCTGAGCGTTCAGCTGCCGTCCGCCGACCTGGAGCTCAAGGCCGGCCAGGTGGGCGTGAAGCTGCCCGAGGGACAGCTGCCCGAGGCAGAGCTGCCCGCCGCCCAGGCTGCTGCTGCTGCTGGGGCCGGCCTGAAGGGCCACCTGCCCAAGGTGCAGATGCCCAGCCTCAAGATGCCCAAGGTGGACCTCAAGGGGCCCCACGTGGACCTGAAGGGCCCCAAAGTGGACGTGAAGGGCGCCAAGGGCGAGGTGAGCGCCCCCGACCTGGAGGTGTCCCTGCCCGGCGTGGAGGTGGACATCCAGGCGCCCGGTGCCAAGCTGGAGGGGGAGCTGGCCCTGGCCGACAAGGACGTGGCGGCCAAAGACAGCAAGTTCAAGATGCCCAAGTTCAAGATGCCCTCCTTCGGCGTGTCCGCGCCTGGCAAGCCCAGCCTGGAGGCCTCTCTGGAGGTGGGTGCGCCCAAGGTGGAGGCGGACGTGGCCCCGCCCCAAGTGCAGGGCGACCTGAAGACCCCTGACCTGAGCGTTCAGCTGCGGTCCGCCGACCTGGAGCTCAAGGCCGGCCAGGTGGGCGTGAAGCTGCCCGAGGGACAGCTGCCCGAGGCAGAGCTGCCCGCCGCCCAGGCTGCTGCTGCTGCTGGGGCCGGCCTGAAGGGCCACCTGCCCAAGGTGCAGATGCCCAGCCTCAAGATGCCCAAGGTGGACCTCAAGGGGCCCCACGTGGACCTGAAGGGCCCCAAAGTGGACGTGAAGGGCGCCAAGGGCGAGGTGAGCGCCCCCGACCTGGAGGTGTCCCTGCCCGGCGTGGAGGTGGACATCCAGGCGCCCGGTGCCAAGCTGGAGGGGGAGCTCTCCCTGGCCGACAAGGACGTGGCGGCCAAAGACAGCAAGTTCAAGATGCCCAAGTTCAAGATGCCCTCCTTCGGCGTGTCCGCGCCTGGCAAGCCCAGCCTGGAGGCCTCTCTGGAGGTGGGTGCGCCCAAGGTGGAGGCGGACGTGGCCCCGCCCCAAGTGCAGGGCGACCTGAAGACCCCTGACCTGAGCGTTCAGCTGCGGTCCGCCGACCTGGAGCTCAAGGCCGGCCAGGTGGGCGTGAAGCTGCCCGAGGGACAGCTGCCCGAGGCAGAGCTGCCCGCCGCCCAGGCTGCTGCTGCTGCTGGGGCCGGCCTGAAGGGCCACCTGCCCAAGGTGCAGATGCCCAGCCTCAAGATGCCCAAGGT
This sequence comes from Mus musculus, assembly GCF_000001635.26. NCBI lineage: Eukaryota > Metazoa > Chordata > Mammalia > Rodentia > Muridae > Mus > Mus musculus. The sequence continues at coordinate 74,599 of NW_019168521.1, read as the reverse complement.
GGACCTCAAGGGGCCCCACGTGGACCTGAAGGGCCCCAAAGTGGACGTGAAGTACCCCCAAGTAGATATGTTTGACCACCATGATTCTGTGAGAACCCCTAACCAGGTTGGATTTTTTCCATTTTCTGATCAAGTGGGTAACTCAAGGGACATTTCTACCAGTTCGTGCCATGATTCTACTGATGCTGGTCTTTCACCTCCTTTTGTGCCTTCTCAGTCCTTGTTGTCATATGTTCGTCCATCTTTGAGTATTGTTGACTCTCCACACGAATCTCAAGGTAGTACACTCCCTCCTTTTACTGCTCGCGTATTGTTCCCCAAATTTCACAGACCTAAATTTACCTTATCTCTTCCACCTTCAGAGTCTGAAAACGTTCTGTCTGAGACTGAGTCTCAGGCTGTTGTCCATTCTTTTGTTACGGCTCACACCCTGTCTGGTTCAGTAGTCCCTCAGGTCCTTTCTTCCGATGCTGCTGCTTGTAGTGTTGTGGGTGTGTCCTCCAGTCAGCCTTCACTCAGTCAGCCACCTGAGGCACCTAAGCAAGAAGCAAAAGACACTTCCTTCAAATTGCCTAGCGTCAAGTTACCTTCTTTTAATTGGTCTCCAAAGAAGGCAGCAGAGAGTACAGGTGATTCTCAGTCACAGGAGACACCCACACCCAGTCTAAGTTTGTCCTCAATGGAAATGGATTCTCAAATTCAAAGTAGTGTTTCCATAGTGGAATCCCCCCAGCATGCCCCTCTGGAAAAGGACGTGGAGAAAGGAAGAAGCCGGAAGCTGAGCTTTTCCATGCCAAGACTGGCACTACCCAAGATAAAGGTTTCTAAGGGGACGGCTTCTGTGCCACACGGAGACATGAGGCCTTCACTCAGTGGTACCACATCTGGAGGTGATTTGGTAGTCGTAGAAACAGCTGTCAGTGATGCCCACGTTGGGGACACTCATTCAAAAGATGTCACCACAGAACTCCATGTCAGATCCCCCTCAACCACAGCAGAGTTGGTTAGGTCCAAAACTGAGCTTCCTTCTTCCAAAGATGATCTGAATGTCAGAGGTGACAGCAAAAGTCTCATGACTGTCTCTGCAAGTCAGCCCTTTGGGGAACTGGTACCACCCAGAACAGAAGGTCCCCTGCAGCCATCCGGTAGACAGAGAGATAACGCCTGCACCATGGAAACCCCTGAGATGGATCCCACAGCAAAGGAGACGTCAACAGACTCGAATGAGCGCCGGTTCAAAATGCCCAAGTTCAGAGTTCCTGGTTTCAGACGCTCCTCATCCAAGGAGCGAGACCGGCTTGGAGAACAGGAAGCCACTCAAAAGTCACAGACTCAGGTCATCAGCATCCCCTTGGAGGCAGAAGAAAAAGCAGCAGCCTGCGTGCAGCTGTCCCATGTGCCTGAGTCCAAGGTAGAGGCACATATCTCCCTGGAGACCCCAGAGGAAGGGACCAGTGTGAAGCCCGTAGAGAGCCCAACGTATGCAGATGTTGTAAAACGAGATCTCCACGGGACAGGCTCGAGGATGCATAGCTCCACTGTTGAGCATTCCCACACACATCTGTCCACCCCTGAGTTTGGGACCCATCTATATAAAGACTCTGTCTCCCTTGTGAGGGTCTCAGAACCCCAGCTTCCTCCAGAAGAAACAGGCAAGCAGCAGCATCCTGGGCCAGGAGGAAATATCCCTGCTGAGATGGAGGCTAGAACAGGAAGCTTGCCTTCCCAGCCGCGAGGGCCTCTGAGGCTGAAGGCCTCCATCACTGATGTGGCATCCCAGGTCTCTGTGGTGAGCATGAGTCAGCTCTGGGAGGATTCTGTATTGACTGTTACATTTCCCAAACTGAAGGTACCCAGGTTCTCCTTCCCTGCTCCCAGCTCTGAGGCTGATGTGTTCTTTCCTGTGGTGAGGGAGGTCGAAGCCAGCATTACTGGTCCCATGCATACAGGTAGCCCTGGGCTCTGGGAAGCCAGCATTCTAAAGACAGGCGCCGAGGACACCAGAATGCCACCAGCAAGCCTTGAGCAATCTTTGGAAGCATCCCCAATTTCTAAGGTCAGAGTGCACATTCAGGGGTCTCGAGGTGAAAGCCAAGAAGTCGCTCTTCCTAGCAGGATGGAAAGGTGGAGCGCTGACCCCTTAGCTCCTGGAGCCTTTTGTACCCAGATTGTGCGGGAGTCAGAGATCCCTGCTTCTACAATCCAAACTCCTTCTTACGGATTTTCTTTGCTGAAAGTGAAAATTCCAGAGCCCCCTGTGCAGGCCTGTGTGTATACAGTGGCTCCTGATTCGCAGCCGCAGGAGAGTGTGGGTGGAGCTCCCTCACCAGCCGCTGCAGGGGGACACTCTGCTCCTGCTGAGGCCCCACCTGATACTGGCGAACCATTTGAGATTATCTCTTCCAGTGTTGGCGTGCCTCCGGGGCCCCAACTTGCAGACAGCACCTCTGATGAGGAGCCCGCAGAGATTCTTGAGTTTCCTGAGGACAGCCAGGAGGTTAAGGTCTCTGGCATGGATACAAAACAGAAACCAGAAGGTAAAAAGGCCAGCCTGTTGTGGTCCTGGCTTCCGAGTATTGGGTTTTCCTCCGTGGAAGAGATGGCTGCTGAGTCCAGAGACACAACCCAAAGATCCCCTGTCCACGTGCAGCCTACCGCTCGGCTGGACCCCGAACTGCCCAGGAAACAGGAGAAGGCGGGCTGGTTCCGGTTTCCCAAGTTAGGGTTCTCCTCTTCACCCACTAAGAAGCCCAGGAACACTGAAGACGGGGAAGGCCAGGAAGAGCACAAGCCCCAGGAGGAGACAGTCACCTTTTTTGATGCTCGAGAAAGCTTTTCCCCAGAGGAGGAGGAGGAAGCCAAGTCAGAGGGGACAAGTGCCAGGCCTGGTTCTGAAGCAATGGTGGCATCCTCTGCGAGAACAGAACTCGTACTGTTGGAACAGGCTAGAGACACTGGTGACAAACCTATCCCCAGGCCCGTGGCCAAATGAGGTGAGAGGTCCGAGTCAGTGGATGAGACCAGCCAACTAGAACCTGAAACTTAGGGTCTGAAAGCAACCCCATAGCCCCTAGAACACGCGATTGATCTTGTGTCAATCCACAGGCTTAAAACCAAAGCAGAAATAAACAGCACTTAACCTGTCTCACACACAGCCCTCCTATAGGGAACCGAAATCCGCTACTTTCTTCCAAGCTTTGGAAGCAACGAAGGCTGCCAAATTGTCTGGTTCTGGGAGCTCTGTTGGCCTTCGTGGGGTAAGTCCCAAGAGGCTGCCCAACACCACGAGAGCAACGTTGTCTCTGAAGTACCCATGCCTGTGTGGGTAGGAGCAGCTTTTGGGGTAACCTCTGCCTTGCCGCTGCTGTTCCTAGTGACCTCAGCCAGCAGGGTGTGTGGTGTGTCCTTCCAACTCACATACTCGATCCTTCCTCGACTCTTTCGCTAATGGCAAGCTTTGGGGCGCAGACTGTGAGGGTGTGTACGCGCGGCACAAAGGTCTGCACTCAGTGGTACCTGCGGGTTGCCCAGCAGGGTTCACACACGGGTTTACCATTAGACCTTGGTGTGTGTCTGTTTGTCTGTCTGCCTGCCAGTGTGCTACTACTTTCCCAGATGTGTACAACTTCCATGCTCTGCCCAGAGCACCTCATGTACAGATTGCAGCCCATTCAGTCACCTTCAATAAAGGAAGCAATGCATTCAGTTGTCCGGTTCGCCAAGGTCTTTGGTTCTGGGGTCCTCATGTATCCCTACTCTTGCTTTCCTCTTATGCACTTGGGTCTCCGTCTCTACTGTGTAGCTCAGGAAACCAGAGCTGAGCTTCACCTTAGGGCGGCGGCCATTTTGCATGGGTTTGACATCCACACCCACAGCCAGAGACCTTATGTATACAGGGGAAGAAGTTGGGGCCCTGAGTTTATGATAGGGCAGGGGACACATGCATGCCCCTCCTGTCAGCTAGACAACACTGCTAGGATGGGACAGTCATGTGGAGTAATGTCAACAGAGAGCCGTTGCCCTGGAGGCTGAGCAGGGTCTTGTCCCATAATCAGAAATTGCTTTTACCTGAGGGACCTTCCGGCAGTCTGAAGTGAATTCACATGTTACTGGAGCAGGCCAGGGGCTTTCTGCAACCTCCCAACTGCCTGCTGATGCCCTCCTGGTATTCACTATTCCCAAGGAGACACTAAAACTTGGATTTAGCTTCCTCCTGACCCACAGAGCCTCTTGGCAACAAGCATTCCTTGTCTCACAGACAGGATGGCTTGAGGGGTGTGGTGAGTACTGGCCACTCCCAAAGCTGCCCACAGAGGGCTAGAAGGGTGGGGGCTGATGTGTAACAGGGGAATGGCCAGGGGAGAGAGGTTGGGTACTTCTGTTCGTGTCTCCATGAGTAGCCACACAGGCTGGAGAGTCAGTCAAGTTGAGGAGACATAGATGACTCTGGAAAGCTGATTAGTACACCTCTGCCCTACAGACAGGAACAGCTATAACACTCCTTGCCTAGGTCGTCCAGCCTCCCTCTGGGCTGATTTACAAGTGTCAGCCAAACTTGATGTGTGCCTAGTAACACTACAGAGTCTGTCTAGGGCACATTTATTATCCCTGCCTGTCTTAAGTGGGTCAGTCCTCTGCTCAAGGCCCCACAGGGATGCCATCAGATGTAAGCAGGGGCTATGTTTCATCTCCAGATAGAAGTATAGGAGCCACTGAAGTAGCCATGATTGCTATATCAGTTACCTGGGAGCTGGGTGAACACAGAAGGACCGCATCCTTTTGTTTCCTGGAAGCCATTGTCTACTCTATCACATGGATTTGCCTGCATAGCCAGCAAGGGACAGACTCCCAGACAGACGATGGTACAGTCTCATGTCACTCAGCTGAGGATGTGGCGCCTCTTATCTTGTATGTTCTTTTAGAGACAATAAGACATGAGCCTTGCCCGCACTCAAGGCAAGAGTACACAGAGGTATAAGTACCAGGAATTGGGTACTGTGGAGCTCACTAAGTTTGTTTGCCGCCTCAAGAAGGGCCATGTCATAGTACAAGACCCCCACCATCTCCTAAGCCTGTCCAGCTGGATCTCTTTTAGAATACACCAAGAAGTCTAGCACTGACACCAGTGGGTGAAACAGACCCATCCTGGCTGAGCCAACAGGGCAGCCTGAACTGGCGTCTCCCCTGGAGTGTGTCTGAGAGTCATGCAGGGCCTAAAGAGCAAACCCACCCTCCCGGAGGGCAGAGCTGGAGTGGGGCACAGTCTGCTCCTAAGTAAGGTGCTGCCCTGCCACTCTCAAACCAGCAGGAGGGCCTGGATCATGGTGGGATGCTGCAGGGAGGAGGGCCTGGAGCACGGTGGGATGCTGCAGGGAGCAGCCACAGCCATGGCAGAGCTTGGCCTCACTCTACCCCAACCCCTTGTGGGTCCTGAAGGGCTGTGAGAGCCACGTGTAGCCACACTTCCAGATCCTTGCACAATTAGCAGGAAGGCAGGCTGGGTTTAGGGCACTTTCTGCCCAGATGGGGATGCTGATGCCTAAGGTGTCCTTTAAGTGGGTGAGTCCGGGCTACGGATGAAGCAGCAAGAGCTTGGCCCCTGCCTGGTGCGATCATGTTAGCTCTCTCTGAGTATAGAAGGAAGGAGAGGGCAGAGAAAGGGTGTTCTACAGGAGAGAAGGACCCTGGACATCTATGCAGTATCTGGTGCTCTCCACACTCCCAAAGCATCCCTGAGCCCCAGCTCCCTACAGCCCTTGTGACAGCAGTGGGCCAGATAGGCCTGAATCTTGGTCAAAAATAAGTAAGAGGTTGGATGTGGACATTGGCTTCCAATTCAGTATCAGCCCAGCATCAAAGGTCAAGACTCCATCCCAAACCATGCTTCATGCCCTGCCTCGGCACACAGGATGATAACTCTCACCAGGCTGATCCAGTCCTTCTGGGTTGATGTCAAAAGCTCTAATACTGGTCTTCAGGACACCATCCCCTATTTCCAGGCAGGGACCTGATCCCACCCTCATAATAGCCATGCAGCCCTGAACCTATCTCTCTTAGCCCCACCCCATTCTTCTTCTATAGTGTTGTCCCCACGCAACAGTGAGCCATAATTCCAGATCCTGATGAGGTTGGCTGGGCTCCTCAGTTGCTGCTCCTTCCCAGCCCACCCAGCCCCAGTTCTGAGACAAAACTTCCTTTCATGAGCACAGGGCTTAACTGGAGTGAGCATATCAATGGACCTCTTTATCTTTTGGGATAAGGAGGTTCCTGCATGTCCTGAGCACACTCAGTGGGGCCCTTGCCTGTGAGACAGCATTGCTGCTTTAAGGAGGGAAATCCAGAGGAATCCCTGAAGGAAGTGGGGGAATCACAGGGGCTGAGCCTTCCTGGTGCTGGAATCGTTGCCTGGGTAGGAGAAACTTGCGGACTAAGTCATGACAAAGCCTTTCAACACATACTTCCTTGGAGGCTGGCAGAAAATCGGGGCCCACACATAGTGAGAAAATGACCCACAGGGAACGGGAACATGGCTTGTTAGGTAAAGGTTCTGCTGTGGAGGCGTGGGAACCCGAGTTCAGGTCTCTAGCATCCAGGTAAAAAGCCAAGTGCCTTGTAATTTTATGCTGAGGAGGCAGAAACAGGATTCCTGTTGTTTGATGGACAGCTAGTCTAGCCAATCCAGCAAGCCCTGGCTTCAGAGGGAGACCTGATGGACAGCTGGTCTAGCCAATCCAGTAAGCTCTGAGTTCAGAGGACGACCCTGTCTGAAAAACTAAGGTGAAGGAAGATACCCAATGCCAACCTCTAGACACTGTTCACACATGGCGTGTGCATCTGCACAACATAGAAACATGTACATACACCACAGACAAGAAGGAGGGAAAGAGAGAGAGAACACAGACAGACATGTCCACTTTTGACCTGGGTCAGGTCAGTAGCTGGTGGCAGGGTTTTATTGTGGCTGGACAGCACCAACATTACATCTGGGAATGGCCCTAGCAACTCATCATAGGTAGACCAGGGAGGGTTCTGGGGGTCACTTATATGTAGTTGCTGTCTTCCCATGTCACCGTGGTGCCTCCCTCTGCTTTAGCCTCTTCTTCGTTTAAAAGCCGTTGAGAGCTCTGCCGGAAGCTGTTTGTCTGATGACAATCTCGGGCCCTCAGTGGTGATCCTTTGCTTGCTTGGTTTCTGAGCTTGGGCAGATGGAAGTCTGGGGAGCATCAGTGTCCATCTAGAGCTGTAGGCCAGAATCAAAGGGATCAACCCTCAGCCCTACCAGACACAGTCCTGGCTCGGGACTTGTCTGTCTAGGTCCATAGCATAGTGGGAACTCCAGTCTCGTTCAAAGAGTTGCCTCAGCTGCTCCTGCACGGTGGTTGCGCCTGGCTGGGCTCTGGGGGTCTTCTGGCTGACAATCAGGCCCACACCAGCGGTGTGGCTGAAGTAGTCTTCTGACCAGTTAGAGGTGCCTGGAGGAGGGGGAGGGGGAGACACTGATCCCTGGGCCTGTGTCCCCTGCAGTCCTGTGGCCTGTGCTGTGGCCCTTGCTACAAGTTGAAGGACAGCTCAGAGCACTGACCTCTGTGCTGCCATCAGACCCCGGGCATGGCAGCCCCTCGTTTAGATGTAGTTGGTTCTTTACCAGCGTTCTGGGCCCCCATGCGCAGGACTTCACCTGGCAAGCTGGGCTAAGTGTCTGGCTCCCAGGATATGTGAGCATATCTCTCTTGTCCAGCTCTCTGTCGGCCCACACATCTTGCCCCAGCCACTCACCTACATAGGCTGTCTTGTCTGTGACCATGAACTTGCTGTGGTTCACGCGGCTGAACGGGATGTTGGAATGATTTCCCACAGGCACGATGAAGACTTTCTTTGGGGATTAGGAGTGAGTTAGGGTGGGCAGGGTGGGAGAAGAAACTTCCTTCCCCACGCCCACCTCCACCCCCCACCCCAACCCATGAGGTCAGTTTCTTACCACATCCACTGAGATGCCAGCCGAGGGGTTACTGAAAGCCTGCAGGGACCTCAGATAAGCGAACATGGTGGGGTCTGTGTTGAACCAGCAGCTGACCAGTAAGCGCACATGCACACCCTTATTGAGGGCCGCTGCCCGTAGCGCATTGTCCAGCACGGGCCAGTACCTAGGATGAGAGGATCAGTGTCCTGCCTGAAACCAAGGTGAGTAGGGGGGTCTCAGCTGCAGGTACACTGTGTCTAGGACTTGCCAACCAGGAGGGTGGACCTCAGCCAGACCCACCTGGCATGGTGGGTGAAGCGCGTGGTAGGGAAATACTCCATCACCGAGACATAGATGAACTGGCGAGCACCCTCCATCACTCCCAACACTGCGTCCAGATCCCGGGTCCGGCCATGCGGGCAGAGGGAGGGAGGGGAGGCCTGCAGTAGGGAAAGCATTTCTCAGAACACTGCCACCCTTGAAGCAGGCGTTTCCTAAGCTCATGACTCCATTGCCCACTCCCTAAGCAACCCCATGTGGTGAATGAGACCATTCCCCAGTGACCAGAGGGGCCCCTGAGGTCTGAGAAGGAGGCAGGGAAGCATCCAGCCATCCTGGGATCTGGGGGCTGGCTTAACTGCTTACATAGGCTGTCTGGCTTGGCAAGTGGCTCTGCTCTCTCCAGATGGGCTCTGCATATCTAGTGGGCTTTGCTCCATCTGCTGCAGTCTCTGCTGTGGACCTGTCTCTGGGCCAACCAAGGGGCTTCCCTTGGTGGAAATGGAACTGCTGGGATGGCCTATCTTCCCTCAGAGTAAAGAATAATCAGTGCTCTGGGTCTCTCTACTCTTCCCTGCGCCCAGCCACAGTCTCTTGGCCCTAACCCCCCTCAACAGTCTGGAGATTCCTGGGACCTCAGGTCTGCCACCTTCCAGTACCTCTCTCTCGCTGCTGGTACTGGCCCCGCATGCTGCTCTGGCGTGGAGTCTGCCTCCTGCTGCAGCCCTGGGGCTCTTATGGGCTAGCCATCTTACCGAGAAATAGGCCGTGGTGGGAACCCCATCAAAGGGACCCCGCAAGGGATGGAAGCGGTTGATGTGGGATGAGAAGTTCCGAGGCCAGGTTTTAGGGAGAACAGCTTGGGGAGTCCCTAGCACCCAGTAGGTCTGGAATGTTTTCTCAAGGTCTTGAGCCAGGTTGCTGCAGTTGTAGATGATTGCACCAAGTTCCTTCACCTGTAGAGATCAGGTCAGTAGACACTGAGAGAGCAAAGATCTCCTGGGGCTATGTGGAAACCACCAGGGATGGAGGGCAGGGTGCAAGTCTTGTTCAGATGGCAGCCACCAGGCACCATCAGCTCCAGGGTAGAAAATGCATGAAACACAAAGGAAATAAAATCATTGTTAAATTCTATGGAGTGAGCTAGGCGGTGGTGGTGCATACCTTTAATCCTAGCACTTAGGATGCAGAGGCAGGCAGATTTCTGAGTTTGAGGCCAGCCTGGTCTACAAAGTGAGTTCCAGGACAGCCAGGGCTACACAGAGAAACCCTGTCCTGAAAAACAAAACAAAACAAAACAAAACAAATTCTACGGAGTGGTAATGCCTGATGTTATATTTATATCTACTGTTTGCACTAGCAGGTGTGTGAGAGAGAGAGAAAGAGAGAGAGAGAGAGAGAGAGAGAGAGAGAGAGAGAGAGAGAGAGAGAGAGACCCTAGGGGTATGCTATGCTAATCACATGTTATTCTATTGAGCCACAACTCAGGCCTTTGAAATATATCACTTCTAAAAAGGCCTCAGGCTAGCCGGGCGTGGTAGTGCACGCCTTTAATCCCAGCACTTGGGAGGCAGAGGCAGGCAGATTTCTGAGTTTGAGGCCAGCCTGGTCTACAAAGTGAGTTCCAGGACAGCCAGGGCTACACAGAGAAACCCTGTCTCGAAAAACAAAAAACAAAAATAAACAAACAAACAAAAAAAGCCTCAGGCTTTGTAATCTAATGTTTCTTTGTGTGCATGTGTGTGCACATGCCAGCAAGTGTGTTCATTTGTGTGCGGGTACCTGTGCATATGTGGAAGTCAGAAGACCACTTCAGGTGTCATGCCTCAGGAGGTATCCATCTTGGTTTTTATTCTTACTATTGTTTTATTTTAGTGTGTGACTATGTTTTGCCTACACGTCCGTCCGCGTGTACCTACAGAGGTCAGAAGAGCGCATGGGATCCCCTGGAACTAGTTACGGTTTGCAGCTGCTGAGACGCCAACCTGGGTCTTCTGGAAGATCAGACAGTACTCTTAACCGATGAGCCATCTCTTCAGCCTCCATCTTGTGTTTTTGAGGCAAGATCTCTCACTGGGACCCGGGGCTTGCTGACTAGGATAGGCTGGTTGGGCAGCAAATCTTAGGGATCCTCCTATCTGTATCCCCCCAACACTGGGACTACAAGTGTGTGCTACCACACCCAGCTTTTCACATGCATTCTAAGGATACAACTCGGGTTCTTGTGCTTGCAAGGCAAATACTTCACTGATCGAGCTTTCTCCCCAACCCCGTGAGCTGTGGTTTTCCTGTGAGCCATGGCCTGAACATGCTGTCCCAGGGCCTGAGTGCAGGGTCATGTAGAACCTTCTAACTGGTGGGACCAACTCTGATTGGCCCTGCTATGGTGGTATGGCAAAAACGGTGTGTGACCCAAGGTTCTGCTTGCTAACTCCTCCCAGTACCAGCTTTCTTCAGAAACAGCAGCCCTTGGAGATGGCGAGGGGAGAAGCTGCCCCTGGGCCTCATCCTATCCCTGGGCCTTGGGACCCACCTGAGTCAGGGACCGCCAGTCCATGTTGGCACTGCCCACGTAGATGTGTCGCCCATCCACAACCCAGAATTTGGAGTGTAGAACACCCCCAGTAAGCTGTTTCATGGGCACTTGTCGTATCTGGGCACCTGCAGGAGACAAATAGATAAATGGATGGATGGACAGATGGAGAGCCAGCTCTTTAATGCTAACTTCAGAACTGCCTAATAGATCTGCCCCGGTCCCTCTGCCCCTGTTGGTGTTCATTCATTTTACCCTCAGAATGACCCCACTGATCAAGGCTGTTGCAGGTGAGAAAACAAAGATACAGGCTTCCCTGAGACCCCTCTCTCTAGACAGTCAAGGTCATAACCTTAATGATGCATGTGCCTACTGCCTTTTCCCCTGTAGCCTCTAGCCCAAGGCTTTCTCTAATGTTTTCCTTCTCAGCCCTGAGTTCAAGTCCTCCAGGGTCCTGGAGAAACTTTTCCATCCACCCTAGCAATCTTGCTAGTCTTTGGCTTTATCCCCTGGTGCCAGATCTCAGCACAGCAGAGCCCCAGCATGCAGACACCTACCATGGGCAGCCAAGACCTGGAGGTCAGTGGATGTCTTGGCCAATGTTGGGCTGTGGGTGGCCACCACCACAGAGATGTTCCTGAGAAGAAGCTGTTGGAACTTCTGTAGAAGGGCCTCTCCCTGCAAAGCCAGGCTACCATGAGAAGCTACCTCAAGCTGGCCCTTTGCCCACAGGGTAGACCAAGGTTTGGCTCATGACTAGAGGCCAAAAGATGACATCATGCATGCGCAATCCTCAGTCCCTCTGCTGCTGTCCCAAGAGTCACCCGAAGGGCCTGGCCTTGCTCTAACCCAGCCCCAGCCCAGAGCTGAGCCCTGGGCCTGGCTGAGCTCTGAACAGATAGCAGCCCGACTTGCTGAGCCCTTGACATCCAGGGAGAGACCTGTGCCTCGTAGCCAGAAAGCAAAAACAAGGACCAACCTGCCGAGAAGACGAGTCATTGACTCCAATGTCCAGTCCAGTGAGGGACCAGTAGTACGAGGCAATGTGGACGCTCTCCCGAGCAGTGTCAAGAAGCTGCAGCCAAGCCTGGGCCAGGGGCTGGGCAGTGGGGCTGCCAGCTGCAAATGGCAAGTCCTCAGGGATGCTTTCCACAAGGATGAGCCTAGGGACAGAACCCAGGGCAGACCAAGCTGTATCTATCGGAGCCACTGGCCAGCCATTTGTTCCATTCCTGCCACCCAGCCGGAGGGAGGGACTGACCCCAGGTGGCTCCAGGGCCTGAACCCAGGCCAAAGGTACAGAAAGAGGACAGTGAGATGGGAAGTTTTAGCCTGAGTCCCCCAAAGCTGAAGTACAGGAGACTATACAGTGAGGAACCTGGGGATGGGGCATGCTCAGCCCAGAGGGGCCATGAGGTGTTCTCTTGGGGAATCCAGACTCCATCCCTGGGACAATCACAGCCTTACTGTGAGCTAAATCACCCGTTCAGGGACCCAGTGAGGCGGCACCCAGCCCAGACACATAGCCTACAACCCTGTGAGAACCCCTGGTGTACACTCACTGACAGGAGTTATTCTGCTGCTCAGCGTCTCCTTTCAGGGTCTCCCAGGACCAGGAGGGCACTTCCTCAGGGAACATCCGATGACTGGTGAAAGAAGTGGCCCCTTGCCACAGGAACAAGATGAGAGTCACAGAGCTGAGTCCCAGTACAGCTAGCATCCCCAGTACCTGCATGAGGTGACATTTCAATAGTCTTCCTAGCAGCCAGGACAGCCCTCCCTGTCCTATAACAGATACTGTCCAGGCTCTTGGGGAGGGATTGGGGGTGAGCAAGAGGGGATGAGGGACGCACAGAGCAAGGCCTGGGTGGTGTAGGTGGTCCATAGCTTTCTCTATGGTCCACTCTGCAGCGAGGAGACCTAGACAAGATATGCAACAGGCTAGGTCACCTTGTTCTGGTGTGCACCCCCCACCCCCACTGCAGGGCTAGTTTTGTACCCTCTAATCAAACCCCCAGACCTAATCTTTGGGAAATTAAGAAAGTTTGGGGGCCTGGAGAGCTGGTTCAGCAGTTAAGAGCACCAACTGCTCTTCCAGAGATCCTGAGTTCAATTCCCAGCAACCACATGGTCGCTCACAACCATCTGTAATGGGATTCAGATGCCCTCTTCTGGTGTGTCTGAAGACAGTGACAGTGTACTCATATACATAAAATTAAAAAATAAATCTTTAAAAAAGGAAAGAAAGAAAGAAAGAAAGAAAGAAAGAAGAAAGAGAAAGAAAGAAAGAAAGAAGAAAGAGAAAGAAAGAAACAAAGAAAGAAAGGAGGAAAGAAAGAAAGAAAGAGAGAGAGAGAGAGAGAGAGAGAGAGAGAGAGAGAGAGAGAGAGAGAGAGAGAGAGAGAGAGAGAGAGAGAAGGAAAGTTTGGATGTGGTTCTGATTAGGAATTGGGCTTAAACTTGTTTTCAGAAGACTGAGTCCCTGGCCAGACTTCCTTTAGGATCTCCTGACCTACCATGCCAAGTCCGCTATGTGGATCATGAGATGTGGAGCAGGGCCAATCAGAGACCTCCACTGCTGTCTGGAGTGGTATCCGCATCTGTACAGAACAGTCTGTGTCACCAGCAACCCCAGCTCCATGGTGTCACCTCCTTAAGCAGTCCCTACAGAGGCACTCTCCAGCCTTCAGACACCAGTCACAGCTCAGGCATGGCCTCCCGCATGGAACCCATGCCGGCTGAGCCTACACCTTTCCCAGGGCTGTGTCCTGCTTGTACCCTATGGCTCCCTCAGTGTCCCCTGATTTGGTGTCTTGAGTATGTGAATCTCAGTTCCTTATTCCAACCACAAGTGAAACCAGGCCTGAAAGTGCAGTTTCTGCTTGGGCTGCCTCATCCACCCTTCCTTATTAGCTATGAGCAGCTGCTTCCCTTCCCCAGCTGGCCCCCAAGTGTGGCCCCATGGTAGGCAGCTGGCTGTAAAGTGGGGCATGGCAAAAGGGCCACCAAGAGCCAAGCCTGGCCCTGCACTGCTGTCAAGGCTGGGGACGGCAAAGGAGGCTACAGCTAGTTAGGGTGGAGAACTCACCATGTTCCTTCAGTGGAGTCACTACAGAGTCAGGCCAGTCATTCAGGAGGCCCTGTGCACCCCAGATGGGTCACCCAACCCCTGGCACAGACACGAGCAAGGCACTGACTTCCCACCCTCCCAGCCTGAATGCTGTTTGGAACCTAAGGCACTGTATGATTGTAGTTGGTTGGTTGTGGAATCTGGGGGCTTCTTCAGTTCTGTGGGTCAGGCTATCACTCCAAGAGTGGTGAGACTAATTCCACTGTCCCTTAAGGGTTGTCTTGGACAGCAGCCTGTAGGCATGTGGCTAACCTTAGCACAGGGAATGGATTATAGGAGATAGGCCTGGGGCTCTATCTACCCTCGATGCCCAAAGTTACGGGGAAGTGGAGCCTAGAAACCACAGTGAGAGGATGGGGGCGGGGGAGAGGACCAGAGTCACCCACAGAGGCCCAGCACCCTCTTACCAGAGTTCCTTGAAGAAGGGAGTCAGGAGGTCACTTCCATCCAGATCATGGCTCATGTTCTTAGATATATCTCCCACCCTACCCATAGCAGGCAGCTCAAGTGACCGAGGCAGCTTCAGAAACCTAGCTTCTGGCTCTGACCAGTCTTATAATGTCCAGTGGGGCACAGACATGAGGTTCTGGGCCAGGGTTACCAGGCAGGGCTATCCCTCAAAGAGCTGCTGGCCTACCTCTCCCAGCTGCTCTGAGAGAAGTGTTCTCATCCCCTAAAATAGTTGGATTGGCAAAAAGGCAAGAATGCAGCAGCCGTAATCTGGGACTTCCAAGGGCCACAGACTTCTGACCTCCTTGTGGTCACTGGGAGCTACTCTGAGGTCAGGGTAGGAGAACGATGAAGGGCGGCTCTAAGCATCTGCAGACCTGTCACATCCTTGGTCCCTGTGGGTCTTTCGAATCCTTGGGGTGGGACTGTCTGGCTAGAGGGAAACACTCCCTGGTACTGGCATATCAGGAGAGGGGTGAGCTGGGGGATGGGCTTTAGAGCCCCCTGAGCCTCAAGGTTCTGGGGTTCCTGCCCTGTGGGCTAAACTGTGGACCCGAGGCGTGGGATAGGACAAAGCTGCCCAGTGGCTGGAGACTTTGATACCCATTGACCCTGGATCCATAGATCAAGCAAGGAGTGGACATCTGCCAGCCAATCTGGGTGGCTTGTGGGACCTAGGGTGCTGGGAGGAGGGGACTGTGGGAGGTAGACAGACACCCCTCTTGAGGCCCTCTGTCTGGCTCTAGCCTGGCTACCACTTACCTCTGGGTGCTCTTTCTTCTTGTCCATCCTGGTTCCAGCCACTGTCTGCAGGCTTTGCCTGTGCAGGCAGGCACCTGCCTCCTCTCTGGCCTGCTGCTTCCCCCTTCCATTCACTTCCTCTTTGTTCTGAGCACCCCACCCCCACGTCAAGACAGATCGGGTCTCTAGGGGGCGGAGCTGAGAACTTTCACCTCTGGAGAAAAATCTACCCTGCTTGCTCCTAGAGAGGGTCCCTCAGTCATAAACCAAATGTTGGAATTAAGTTTGACTGCAAACACCAAAGTCTCAAGTAAGAGAGCCTCAAACTGACTTAACTTCTCCAGGGGCTCATATATTGAAGACTGGTAATTTTATTGAAGTTGCATCATGAGCTAATTAACAAATTGTGCAATGATAGCCATGATGGGAGGAGGTGGAAACTGTGGAAGGTGGGGCCTGATTGGAGGATGTAGGTTTCTGGGGCAGGACTTGGCTCGCCATGTCTTATGCCTGGGTTCTTCATCTCTCTCTGCTTCCTGTCTGTTATAGGGCAAGCTGCTTCCCTCTGCCTTGCTGCTGTTACTATGCCTGGCCACACTCTAGTTCCATGGGAATGGCAACAGCTGACATTGGTTAAAACCTCTAAAGCTGCAAGCCAAAATAAGTCCTTCATCCTTCAAACAGTTTACCTCAGGTCTGCGTCATAGTGAAGAAAAACTGACTGACCCACCAACCATACCCTGCAACCAGTTTCTGGAGAAGTTATCAGTGACACAGTCACAGGAAGTCTTAGCCTCCAAACCCTGGAATTCAAACTTCACAGCCCTAGAATGGCTTCCAAAGCTCAGCCATCACCTCATATCCCTAGCATAGAATGAAGCATCCCCAGAACACTTCTGGAGACTGGAAAGGGAACTTCCATTTATCTATATTAGCTACAACTCAATCTACGCTTGGCCACAGGGCCATACCTAGCTGCAAGGGAAGCTGGGATCTGGAGGTAGCCATGACTCACCCCGCTGAGGAATTCAGGTGAGGCTGTTCCCTGGCCTGTCCACAAACATAGGCTTACTAGTGGCTCCTTGAAGGGATTCTGCCTCCCCTCATAGTCCAAGATGGATCTTCTGAAGACCAAACCTTGTTGCCTTTAGATCAGGGTCTTGGGAACAGCCCCAACTTTGAACAGGGTCCAGGTTGACTTCCCTCCTCCTTGGCAGGCAGTAGGCCTCAGTTCAGGGATATGGCCTCAGAGTGTCCTCAGGGGAAGAGTGCCAACCTCACAGGGTGGGGAGTACTCCTGAGGAGCAGGGCCTGACCTCAGTGACCCGTGTCCAGCCTGGTGGGCAAGAAAGTGAGCAGAAAAGGGACCATCCTTCACTTCCTGTGGGATAATGCCCTAACTTGGCTTTGGGGTTGTTGTGGGTTATCCACCAGAGAAGACAGCGCAGACATGGGTCTAAGCCAATAGATTCAGGATCCCATTGTAGCCCCAAGCCTTTCTCAGGGTGAGCTTTTTTTTTAATGCATTTTATACAACAAACATATTAATAATATTGAGTATTTTGAGCATCAAATAATACATAACAATTTGCTCAATTTTATATTCATATCCTTTCATACCCTAAAAATATCATTAATGAACACTTATTACTATCCATAACTGAGGATCCTATATCTAATGTTGAATGCTAAATTGTTCCAAAACATACAAAGTATTCTTTGGGAATTAAGCATAGTAAAAGAGCATAAAATATTAAAAATGAGTCATTAAGAAATATATTCCAAAGCCCTTATATGATACCACCTGACATAATGAGAGAGAATTTATAACATATTATATATCTGTGTATATTGTCTAACTATAAGTTTACTTTAAAAAGATTATCAGTGTCTCTAGGAGAGAAATTATTTCATCAGTAAGTATATTTTTAAAATTTCAAAATAGCAAAAACTCTTTGAAGTTAAACATTAAGAAAATTCTAATTTCAAGCACAGTGAGAAAAATTATCAGTGATATTTCCATGATGCTTGTAGAACATGATTTTAATATTTTCAACTGTTAATATTCAACAAACAGAATAATTATTTTAAGATATATTTCATTGTTATGTCTCCCTTTTCATTTCTGGTTTTATTAATTTGGATACTGTCTCTGGTTAGTCTGGCTAAGGGTTTATCTACCTTGTTGATTTTCTCAAAGAACTAACTCCTGGTATTCTTGATTCTTTGTGTAGTTCTTTTTGTTTCTATTTGGTTGATTTTATCCCTGAGTTTGATTATTTCCTTCCATCTACTCCTCTTGAGTGTATTTGCTTCTTTTTGTTCTAGAGCTTTCAGGTGTGTTGTCAAGCTGCTAGTGTAAGCTCTCTCCAGTTTCTTTTTTGGAGGCACTTAGAGCTATGAGTTTTCCTCTGACCACTGCTTTCATTGTGTCCCATAAGTTTTGGTATGCTGTGTCTTTATTTTCATTAAGTTCTAAATAAATAAAGTAAAATAAATTCTAATAAAATAGTCTTTAACAGCCCCTATGCCTGATGCTCTCAATAAATACTTTCCACGTATAGGAGGGCATTCAAGCCCTGCAGCTTCAAGGAAACCCAAGCCCATCTAACACAACTCCCCTCCCCTGCTACATCTGAGGCCAGGACTGGACACGGTGTGCATCATCACCCTGGGAAGGATTTGTCATGAGTATATCTCAGGGATCCATGGGGCCCATGGGACAAGGGCCGGTGGAACACCCAGCACAAGTCTCCTGACAACACTAAGACTGGAAGTATGGTGTCACCCTGTGGTGATCAGCTCTTCCTAAATGGCTACACCCTAGGTCCTTGGTGGGCTGGGACGGGGACGATGGATTTTGGAGATTTCTTATAAAGCTGAGTATCTTTGTCTTCAATTTCTTTTCTATTCCAAAATGTGTCTTGTGGCAGGAAATGCCTCAGTATTTGTCAGGAGGGCTAATAAATGAGGAGCCACCCAAGCCAATGACAAGCATGTTCCTTTGAAATTTGGGTGGAAGCCTCCATGACCCAACAACTCTTAGTGCCTACAAAACCCAAGTCATATGGGTGATGCCAGCTTTGACAGTAGCTGGCCCAACTTGTACCATGGCTGTAACAGCCTGTGATGGCTGAACATAGCAACAAAGCGAGAAACAACCATCCCAACAGCCTGTAAGGGAGCCATCCTAGCACTCTTCTCAGAGCAAAGGCTTCTGGGGGAATTTACACCTTCATACTCTTGAGCCTAGGTCTTGCCAATTCCTGTATTACCTTCAAGGCATCTTTCCTAATATCACAGTGCAAAAATGTTTCCTCCTATTTCTCTTCTACCTCCTCCTCCTTCTCTTTCTTTTCCTCCTTCTCCTCTTCCTCCCCCTCTGCCCTGCCTCCTCCTCTTCATTTTCTTCTTCAAGGACCAGTTTCACTTTGTAGCTCTAGCTGACCTGAAACTCACTATATAGGATCAGGCTTGAAATTATAGAGATCTTCCTGCTGCCTCTGCAAAGCTAGGATTAAAGGTGTGTGCCATCACACCCAGCTAGCTGTCTTTTGGTTTTGAGACTGGGTTGTAGTATGTCACCCTGAAATCATGAACCTCATGCTTTAGTCTCATGTTTCTTGGGTGGGAGGTTTGAACCACCAAATCTGTTATGTTGTGTACGGTTAATCCTTTGATAAGGTCACAATCTAATGGTATTTATTGAGAGGTGCTGGAAACTTCTGGAGATGGGGCCTAGTTGGCAGAAGTAGGTCACAGGGGTGTAGTCTTGGCATGTGAATCTTTCCTCAGACTCATGCCGCTTGCTCCCTCTGCCTGCTTCCTGGCTGCTGGGAGGTGAGCAGCTGTCTCCACCACAAGCTTCTACAGCTCTGGTGCTCTGATTGGTCTCCGGCCCAAAGCAGTGAACCCAGGCAACCTGGACTGAGCCTCACCCTCTCTGTTTAGCAGTGTGTAAGATCAAACCCAAGGTCTTTTGTGTGCTTGACCTTGACAGGAAACTCTCAAGAAAACAAGAGCCCAAACCAACCTTTCTCCCTTCCATCGTCATCAGGTGTCATGTCATAGTGACAAAGGCCACCTCACAGGTTTCTTGGTGTTTTCATTTGTCTTTTTCTTGTTTTTTTTTTTGTTTGTTTGGTTTTTTTTTGTTTTTTTTTTTTTTGTTTTTTTGTAATTAGACTCTGGGTTTATAGTTTTCATTATACTTGGAAACTGTTTTGTCATTATTTCTTTGAACATTTTTGCTTTGTCTTGCCTTTTCTGGAATGGTGGCACTTATTAATTGGTTCTTTCTTT
Organism: Mus musculus; assembly: GCF_000001635.26. Lineage (NCBI taxonomy): Eukaryota > Metazoa > Chordata > Mammalia > Rodentia > Muridae > Mus > Mus musculus. The sequence goes on along the minus strand of NW_019168521.1, from coordinate 55,204 downwards.
TTTATTTTTATTTTTTGAGGCAGAGTTTCTCTGTGTAAGCCTGGATTTTCTAGAACTTACTCTGTAGACTAGGCTGGCCTTGAACTCAAGAGATCCACCTATCTCTGCTCCCCAAGTGCTGGAATTAAAGACATGTGCCACCATGTCCTGGCTTAAGTTAGATTTCTTGGTGTTTATCACACAAACTGTGAATGCTGTGTTCTGTTTTCTTCTGTGATTCATTTGGAATGCTTCTCATGTCTATCTCCAATATATGTTAAGTGTTACAGTTAAAACAAAAGTCAGGGTTAAATGGCAAGGTCAGGGACGTGGGAAAGTACATAAGAAGGTTTCATCGGGTACAAGATACCCAAGCCGACCAGACAGGAGGAAGGTTAGAGCTCTGGGAAAAACCACAAAGCAAGTTCCAGTTGGCTCCAGATGGCACCCTTCTTGGGGAGCACACAGGTGCACTTTGCCCTTTACCTTAGTGAATTTCTCAATTCATGGGTCTTTACACTTCCATTTACATCATTATATACATTCTTGCAATCAATGCATCTAATTGTAACCAACTGAGCTGTGGGTGGGGAGCGAGACCACTGAGATCAGTACAGGAACAGGCACAGGCAGCAGAAATGGTAAATAGAGGGAGACTTGCACGGTCAGAGCCAGAGCTTTGCTCTTGCCACTTGGCTCTGTCTGCTCATCACCCAGGAAGGGTACACTCTCCACGTTTTCTTATCTGCTGAAAAATAAACTCTGGCTACTGCTTAATCCACCTGTGCCCAGTTCCTCAGGAGCACACAGAACCAGGGTTGAGGTGGCAGGGAATCCTGGAGAATCACCTTCCCATTTAAACCAAAACCAGCAAATGTTGGGGGGTTGGTCTAGCGCTGCTGTGTATTCAAATGCTAAATACTGACCCCTCAAAGATCTGGTTCCCCCCTCCCCCGCCTCAAGGAGCAGATCCTCACATACACCAAATGATACTATGTGAACTTTGCCTCCCAATTTAAACTATTGGTCAGGTAAAGGTGGCTGTAGCCAATTACTGGAGAGAATAAAAAGAGACAGAATTTCAGTTACTGGACTGGGGGTTGCAGGTAGGGACCATGAGGAGGAAGGAGAGGAGGAGGGGGAGGGGGAGGAGGAAGAGGAGGAAGAAGGAGAATGAGAAGAAGAAATGAGAGTGAAGGAGGAGGAAGACGGAGAGAACAAGAGGTCTCCATTTAGAGGACATGGACCAGGAGTATGTGCCTGAGTGAAATGCTCCCCACCCCTCAGGACGGACTGTTGGAGCAGAAAGAACCCAGAAAAACTCAAACAGCAAGTATGTGGGGAGCACCACTGGGAATGAAGAGTCTAGCAAATAGAAATATGGACTGGGGGCAATTCCCCAGTAACTGCACAAAGCTAAATAAATAAATCATAGTCTGAGCTTCACTCATCTGGAAGCTGGATGAGGGCCTCCAATATAATAACAATTCAATCATTTTCCAATCAAAAGGCACTTCCTTGCAACATGTCTTCCTGGTGGACTACCTACACTACATTAAACATTATTTATGTGTTTTCTCATTGTGCCTTTGCATTCTGGGTCACTTTTGAGTGGACATCATGTCACTGGGTGCTGGATTTTGCTGTATCCCTTAATCGATGTTGACTTTATTTTGTCAAAGCTGTTTTTTTCGCTTGAGACTTGCTTGTAGGCATTCCTGGGGCAGTTATATGCTACTGAAGGCTAACGTGTAGCCCCAGAATTTCTACCTACACCACAGTTCCGGATTAATGACTCAGAGGCTATATTTTATTTATGAATAAATGTCTAGGCTAACTTAAGCTTCTTCCCCAACCAGCTCGTAACGGATACTAACCCACTTATACTATTCTATGTCTGCCACATGACTGGTTATTTATCCTTGGTTTCATATGTCCAACTTCCTCTGAGTCTGGGTGGGACATTTTCCTGTGCCTGACTCTTTCCCACAATCCCTCCCCCCACCTCTCTGCTGGATGTCCCACCCCCTGTTTTACCTTTTCCTGTGGGCCACAGGATTTTTTTATTGACAGGTGATGCTTCCACACAGTACACAAGAGATTATACCTACATCTCTTCCATTAGTCCAATAAAAGCCTCTTTCTCTAACATCAATAAATTATATAATAAACTTACATAATAAGAGCAATTATGAAAACTATATACATTTGGCAATGTTGGATAAAGTACTTTATTATCTAACCGATCTTGGTGAGTCCAAAGTTCGGTCCCTAAATCGTTTTCTATCATAATTTGTATTCCCAACCTTAAAACCGCTTCTTAGACCTTAAATCATTGTCTTAAAACCTAAACAATTTAAGGTTAATTGTGAGACTATAACTATCTAGTCTTTGACCCCATCAGAGATCCGAGAAGGACAAATATTACCCGAGTAAACAGAAAGTTCAGAGCAAGCAGCTTCTAAAACTACAGGAACGACAGGGGTTGCTGGCTGCCTGGTCAGTCCCCCGAGGTTCTTCTGTGTCTTTACAGGATCATCTCCCCCCTCCCCCACTCCCCGGTCCAGAATATCTGACAGACGTTTCCTTGAAGCAGGAATATTGAAGGACTTGCCTACCTTGTCCTGGCAAAGCTCAACAGTCGACTTCTTCTGTGCCCTGTTTGTTCACAGTTTGGACAGTATGCTGTCTGCCGTTGAGCCAAGGGCAGGCTTGTGCCCCGTGGCAGCTTACCACATTGGAAGCAAACTCCATATGGGGGTTCCTTAATGCTCATCATCATCTCTGAAGTAGAATGGGGGTGCTGCCAGGAGCTGACATGTCTCACTGCCATGAAAAGCCTTTTATTAATAAAACATTTTAAATGCCATATTCTGTAGATCTCTGAGGTTTTTGAAGACCATCTACCTATAGTGCATCTGGATTGCTTGTCTCTATCTACTACCTGCTTAACTTTGAAAACATCTTAGGAAGCTAAAGAGAGCTTATTTCTATAATTAACTAAACTAGTATCTAACTTGACCGATAAATTCAATTGACTTGCACTTCTTAGTTATCATAAACGGTTTTCAAAAGGGCTAAAACTTGAATATTTTTAATGAGTTGTAACAGGTGCAACACCTTAAACAAGAGTTGAAACATATATACTGTATGCAGCAACAAGATATAATCTCCACCCCCCTTTCCCTTTCTCCCTATTGCTCTGGCCCCACTTGCTCTCTGGCCCATAGGTTCTTAATTTGTTTCTCATTAGGGATGGTTGTGAGCCACCATGTAGTTGCTGGGATTTGAACTCATGACCTTTGTAAGAGCAATCAGTGCTTTTAATCACTGAGTCATCTCTCCAGCACACAAGATATAATCTTAAATTTGTATTAATATAGTAAGTCCATACTAAATGTAAAATGTCTGGCTTGCTAATGCTCTTTAATTTAAAAATAGATTCAGGGCTGGTGAGATGGCTCAGTGGGTAAGAGCACCGGACTGCTCTTCCGAAGGTCTGGAGTTCAAATCCCAGCAACCACATAGTGGCTCACAACTATCTGTAACAAGATCTGACTCCCTCTTCTGGAGTGTCTGAAGACAGCTACAGTGTACTTACATATAATAAATAAATAAATCTTAAAAAAAAATAAAATAAAAATAGATTCAATAATCTAACCTTATAATTCCTATATCCCCCTTTTTCTTTTATCCCGTCTCCTCTACCATTTTTTTGTTGTTGTTGTTGTTTTGTTAGCATTAGATAGGAGAAAAAGAAGGCTAGAGAAAGGAGAATGGGGAAGAGGAATCCCTGAATCTAACCTCCCTATTTTGTTTCCTCCATGATCAAGACCATTAACAATTCACCCACCAAATGACCACAAACCATCCACCCTGCTCTTTGGGACCGGGTGCCTGGTGTGTCATTCTCTTAAAACCACTTCCTGGTGTCTGGAGGAGTTATTTTCTTTGGGGAGCCAATGAAAATTGGGATATTGGCCAGCATTAAGAAAGCTAGCTGCCCATTTGCTGTTCTGTGTTGTGAAAGCTCAGGGCTTAAGTGAAGTCTCGGCTGGAATAGTCTGTGATGCTGAACAATCTAACTAGCCATTTTGAAGATGTTCTAGAATTTTAAGTAAATGGCACTGAGGCAGTCTGTGGTAGGGTCAGGCAGGATGGTGGAATAAACATGTCTCAGCGTCTCAGCATCCTTTGTAGCATCTTCAAGGTGAATCCTGTCAGGGCCATTTTAACTTCACTGGTGTCGTCAACCTAGACACTTCAGTAGGTAATATACATTTCTGCATTCATGCATGTATGAAATGTGCACAGATCAGTTAAAGATGATTTTCTGCCCTTTTTTTTTTTTGAGGGGGTAAGGCATCTGTCTTTCTTTGTAAGTTAGTTCAGACTATATAACCAAACTATAGTATACATTTTCACCCATGCCATTTGAAAGGATAGGGTGATAAGTCCTGAGGATTCTGTAGCCAACACAATTCATTGGCCATGCTTAGTTGAAGTCCTGGCTGGAGTCTCAGAGCTGCTCCCACGTCGCAGGACCAGCACGGAGTTTACCTGCTTTGTTGGTCTTCTTGATTTCTTCCTCTCTTCAGTCAGCATCTTCAGGGGGACGCTCCAGTCAAATCTGATGCTTATGGAATCCGTGGCTTTCATTCTCCCTTTGAAACAAAGGCAAAGCCTCTTCCCAATGCAGTACCTTTCCTTCCCTCCCTTCTGAGGTTCAGACATCCCTAATACACACAGGCTGGTTTAGTGCAGCAGGTTTGTTTGTTTGTTTGTTTTTGTGTTTTTTTTCAATAAGCAAATGTCTCTCAGCAGCTGTTGGGTTTTGCTCATTATCATTTAAAAAAAATGAAAATAAAGAGATCTGTCTCTGGGGGGAGTGTCTTTGTTACCCCTTTCTGTGTATTAACCATCTCTTTAAGATATAATTAGGGTCTCCATGACGGCCCCGTAGGGAAGGAGGCTTCTGGGTCTGGGTGGCCACAGCTCCCAGCTGCAGGCTGCTACATAGTGCATGAAATCTGCAGTGGGGAGAACGCCCGGGACCAGTGTGAGTGTGAGCTGGAGCAGGCGCTGGAAGCCCAGTGTAAGTACATTGTGATAGAGCCCACCCGAACTGGAGATGAGACAGCCCTCTGGATCACCATAGACAATTGCCTGCACAAGATGGCCGTGTTATCGGGTACTGCCTGCCTCTTCACCCCATTGGTACTGCCCCTGGACCACTTCCACTACATCTCCCTGTCCACTGCTGGACCCTCTATAGGATCTCCTGGCAGTTTGGCCCTGGCTACAAGTACCAGCTGTAGTATGATGCGTACAAACTGTCCAGTCGGCCTCTGCACGCGCTCACCTCCTCCACACCAGCGCTGCCGGTTCGGGAGGACGACCTGTACAGAAAGAGACTGCACAGCACAGTAGCCCTGGCTGCCCTGGTGTGCTGGATAAGGAAGGTTTATGAGCTCTACGCCATATGACTGCAGGAGAGGGGGACAAGAACCACAGAACCATGAGAACCACAGGACCCACAGGGCTCGGATCCCAACAGCAACACTGGGTTTTCTCTGTGACCAGCACCTGGGGAAGTGCTTGGATTAATACTTACATTTTTTTTTTAAGCAAAAAGAATAGACCATGGGTATGCTAGGGGTTTATTCAGCTCATTACACTAAGATATCTATTTCTATAGCCCAGGAGTAGGTCCCAGGCTGTGGAAGTCTGGCTGGGCAATGCCATATGGATAGGAGCCGAGGCTATTTTCTGAGGGGTATGAGCTTGCTGTAGGCTGTCTTAAGTATATCATTTAACTATACCATTCAGAAGCTACTGACACTAAAATTATGAGAATTTCAAGTAAAATAAAGCACAATGAGTTCTCCCTACAGCAGCTTATCTTGTAAGATTGTGAGCTATGCCAGTAACACGTTTTATGCCACAATGTCTAGAATATTGCTGTGTTCTAACGGATGCACATGTCCAAGCGTCACCGGTTTCCACTCGCAAAGGCATCTCCAAGGTAGCCACCATCTCTAATGAATGTGAAATCTCAGAACAGCTCCTTTCAGAACTCAAGGCAAAAGCCCCCTGGAATTCTGAGCACGTAACGACTGTATGATAGATTAGCACATAAACGTATTTTAATTGTTCAAAATCTACAAAATGAAACACACGAGCCAGCTGTGTGTCATTGCTCTGAGGTGGCGTCACTGAACTGACTCTGGATTCCTAGCGCAGTCTATTGCATCTCTGTGGGCTGCCATGCTAACTTTCCAAGCCTTGGTGGATTTCTCTCATCCGGAACGGCCTTTTCTGCTGCCCATGTAGGTTCCAGATCAGACTCGTCCAAGGACTATTATTCTGATTTAAGGAATCCTCTAATTTCTGTTCTATTGTCTCCGTTCTAGCACTTAATCTTTTCAGTCTTCATTTTCTTTCAGTCTGTTTTATTCTGATCTCACTTAAAGAAGGTATATAAAATTGTAGTCATGAACTGGGTCTGCCAGAATGCCAGTGTAAAGAAGAAATAAAACAGAGACGAATGGTGGCACAGGAGGCGGGAGCCATGGTTTGTCGGCTGGAGAAACACTGGGTTGCTGCTTTCTGACCAAATGCTTTTCTGTCTGTGCACAGCCACAGCTGTGTGGCAGATGGAGAGGGACAGCAGCCTGAGAAGGATCCCCATCCAGCAGTAGATTTTAACTGATTTTAACTGATCTCAGGGAGTCAGTATTGTTTTTTTTTCCAAATAAAGGAATTATATTATTTCCTCTGCAAAAAAATTGTAATCATTACTGAACATAAAATTATTTTTATGCCGACAGTCAAAGCAAAACTATATGGGGTCTAAATGCCCCCTTCTAGAGTGTTTCCCTTTTTTTAAAAAAGATTTATTTATTTATTATATGTAAGTACATTGTAGCTGTCTTCAGACACTCCAGAAGAGGGAGTCAGATCTCGTTCGGGATGGTTGTGAGCCACCATGTGGTTGCTGGGATTTGAACTCTGGACCTTCGGAAGAGCAGTCGGGTGCTCTAACCCACTGAGCCATCTCACAAGCCCTGTTTCCCATTTTTTAACATGGAAAATATTTTCTTTTTTACTCTCTCTAACTCTCTCCTTCCTCTGGAGACTTTCCTTTAGTTCTTTCTCTCTTGTTCCTTTGGAAACTATTTCTCTCTCTCCTTTCTGGGAGATTTAAAAAAAATATCTAAACTCAGTGTTTCTATGGTTGGCTGTGTTCAGTTTCCTTATTTTCTTTAGCCTCTATGCACCTTTTAAAACATTTTTATCTATTTATCTTTTTTTCCTCCAGAGACTTAATCGTCTATGTGCATTTATTTCTCTATTATTGCCTTCCAAACTTAGTATCTTTTTCTGCATTTAACTTTCTCTAAATTATTTCTCATCCTTGTGTGGCTTACTCTTTTTAATGTACTTAATTCTCTTCAAGGATTTTATATTACTAGTCTTAAACTATTTACATCTATCTATGGTGCCATACCCAGTCTTTTTCCCTTTTTAGCATTTAAACATAATTTCAAACATTTTTTACCTGATCAGGAGTTCATTTATCTGCACTACGGTTTCTTCTTGTGTCTGTTTGCGTTGGCCAGAGCTGGTTCTGTGCCAAGCCCGACCCCTTCCCATTCAGCTCACAGAGAAGAGGTGTTTCTGCCGTCCGTGTGTGTATCTGGCATCAGAGGCACCAGCTAGGAATGGTGTCACACCAAATGCTGACCCTTCCCCTGTGGCCTGCCACCTCGGGGCTGAATTCAGCTACTCTGTCCTCGTTACAGGCTCTGTATGTCCCAGCTACAGGCGGAAGCTCAGCCTCCCCCACATCAAGGTTGGGTCTGGCCTGTAACACTCTCTCTTCCAACCCTTCTCCTGAATCACGCTACACTTGGGGAGTCACAGCTACTGTGGCCCCAGGATCAGGTATAAGAGCTCCTTTTCTATTCTGCAGATGTGCGCGTGTGTGTTTAAAGATTTATTTATTATATAATTTAAGTACACTGTAGCTGTTTTCTGACACACCAGAAGAGGGCATCTGATCTCACTACAGGTGGTTGTGAGCCACCATGTAGTTGCTGGGATTTGAACTTAGACCTCTGGAAGAGCAGTCAGTGCTCTTAATCACTGAGACAACTCTCCAGCTCTTGCTCCTGCCCTGCTCGCCCTGGCCCCTCGCTGTAGCTGTCTTCAGATACCCCAGAAGAAGGCAACACATCTTAACCGCTGAGCCATCTCTCCAGCCCGTGTGTGTGTGTGTGTGTGTGTTTTAAATATATCCACCTTTGTACTGCCCTGTGGTTTCCCAGTTCCTGGCTAGAGAATCATCTTCTACCCAGTTCTTAGGTTCTAAGCTTAGATTTCTAGTCCCACATTGGGCATCAAACACAAAATAATTCTTCAGAGGGTTTTCTATGTCCCTTTGCTCCCAAGTGACAACAGGGCATTTCTACACCTGTTCTAGACAGAGACCTGGCATCTTTATTAACAAGCTGCAAGCACTAAGCTAGGCAGACATTTATCTATCCTCACACTCTATGGCGGCCAATGCCAAGACACACAGTCCTTGATTTGCATCTGAACCTCGCCTTGGCTCTTCGTCTGTCTGTGTGTCCTATGGCCCATCACAACCTCACAGCAGATCCTCCCAGTCCATACTCACGCTTTCCACTGTTCCCTCCCCACTTCTGCTAATAGGCCATCAGCTTGTTACTGACAAGCGATGCTTCCACACAGTACACGAGAGGTTATCCCTGCACCAAGGCCCATGTCCTGTGTGTCATGAGCTACATGGCGATGACATAAACAGTCCCAGGCCTGGGGCAGTCTCGAGGTACATGCAGCCTTCATCCTGCTCTGTGGTGGCTTCCTTAGCCTCCTGCAGTTTCTCCCACAAGGGCAGGTCATGGCCAGTCTGTGCAGCCCAGGGCTTGCTCTCTCCCACGCTCTTCTTGGCGGTTTGGTTCTGCAAAGCCTTGCTGCTTTGTCCTTCCTGCTGTGGTGATGTGTCCCTGCTCAGTAGCAGTACTGTGATGTCTGGAGCAGCTGCCCTCTCATGCAGTAGAGGGCAGCTGTCAGCTCCGTGTCCCCTCAGGGGGACCACAGCCCTGCTTTTACTGTGATGTCTGGAGCAACTGCCCTCTCATGCAGTAGAGGGCAGCTGTCAGCTCCGTGTCCCCTCAGGGGGACCACAGCCCTGCTTTGTCTGTTGCCTCCCACCTGAAAGCTCTTGTTTTGTGCATTTTCTCCCAGTTGAAGGTGAGAACATGACTTACCCTGTCACCCCATGGCTCCTTGTTATGGTTGGATCTGGACTGTCCCCTCACAGGCTCAGAACTGCGGAAGCTCAGGAGGCGGGGCCTGGTAGCAGGGCCTTTGGAGGGGAGAGCTGAGCCCAGTTCTAGTCTACTCTCTGCTTTCTGATCTGTAATGAAGTGAGGAATTGGGGCTGGAGAGGCGGCTCAATGGTTAGGAGAATTGGCTGTTCTTGCAGAGGACCTGACTTGGCTTCCAGAGCCCGCACAGCGGATAACAAACATCTGTAATTCCAGTTTCAGATGACACAATGGCCTCTTCTACTCTCCACTGACACTAGGAGTGCATACGAAAATGCAGGCAAACCACTAATACACATTAGCTTAAACAAAAGCAGACATCTGCTTGCTGCTTCCTTGCTTTGAGTGCCACCTGGTGGCAACATCTGAATTCATTTTTTTTTTTTTTAAAAGACCATCTTGTTAAGTAGCCCTGGCTGGGAGCAGATATAGAGATCCCTGCCTCCCAAGTTCTTTGGACAAAGGCATATGCCACCACACCCACTGCCTTTAGTGTCTTGAGCCCCTCAGAGACTCCTTGTGTCAAGGAGATGGTCACCCAACACCATCCCCAGAGAAGAGGGCCGAGGCGGCAGTCACTGGTGTGCTGCCACGTGGAGGAATGATTTATTAGAACAAATTTCATGACAAATCATATAAAATAACCATTTCCTGAAAGACATCCACAAGACCGCCTGAGAACAATGTACAGAGATACCTTCAGAAGCCAGGCATGTACAGTACCAATGCCGGGTTGAAGGCTAAAGTGACAGAGGAACTAAGTATGGAGAGGAACACCAATTTGTGCATTAAAAAAAAAAAATTACACAGTGATGACCAAGGGTGGGAGGCATGGACTCTGCAGGACAGCCGTTTACTTACAGGGAGCAGGCTGTGGGCAATGTGTGGGACATGCAGGCGGAGCAGCCAACAGGCTGAGCTGGCACCTCCTCCAGACAAACAGCAAGCTCTACACACACACACACACACACACACACACACACACACACACACACACACACATACACACGTAAACATCAGGTGGGCTGGGCAGAGGCACACAGGACCCGTGCATGACTCTATCAGCTAAGTGTAAACAGGGAGACCCATGCTACCCCTGGGCTCTGGGCCCCCCGCTGCAGCTACCTCTCCCAGCAGACAGGTCCTGTTCAGGAGCAACGCCCACACACACATCAGGCAGGTCCCAGAGCACACCCATGCCAGCCTGGTCAATAAGGGACTGTCCCCATCCCACTCCAGCCACCGGGCTCTTTGGCTTAGTGCCTCCAGAAGCATCAGCAAGGGGCAGCAGCAGGGCAGCTACCCTGCTCACCTGGCAGGCCCCAGCCGCACAAATCCTGAGAAAGCATAACCAGTAGTGAGCCTGTCCCTGCCAGGCCTCCGCAACGGATCGGGCCGCAGGAGCCTGCTGCAGTTACCACTTCCTGCCCGCACCATCTGGGACGGCAGGGGCAGGTACATGGTTTAGATCACAAAGCCAGGAGCTTCCAAATCTCTTTCTGCCACTCTGGTAAAGCACTCGCCACAACCAACGGGATTGCTGGCCCACCTAGCTACACCCAGCCCCACTGTAAGGAAGCCCAGTGTCCCTAGCTGGGATGAATCCACTCAGGAGAGCTTGCTGGGACAGTACCCAAACTCAGTGGGTTTGGCAGTTGTGTTGGCACCAAGGACTTAGAACCACTCGTCTGCCCAGGTTGATGGACTCTGCAGCAGCTCCGGCCGTGGACTCAGTAGGAGCCACAAGGCAAGTGGCCTCCTTCCTGGGCAGTTTGGGGACATGCCAAACCCATCCAGCTCCTGTGTTTGGCACTGACTGGCCCCAGGGTCCAGCTCCTTTCTCTGTCTGGCCTCAAGCCAGCACATAGGGATGAGACGGGGCCTCCCAGGCTGGGCCTGGACCTAAGCGGGGCCTGCAAGTTCCTGCAAGGGAGCAATGTACTCTTTCCTTTAAAGCTACCAACAAAAACAATGGTGATTGACAGGAGGTGAATATGGGGCCTCACCAGCTGGCCCTTGGCAGTGGACACCCCAGGGGCTAGGCTGGGAGGCCTGTGGAGGTGGGGGCGCCATGGGCTGGATGAAGTGGTTCAGGTGCTGGCTGAGGAGGGTCTGGAAATGGGAGGCACCCATCCATGGGGCTATGGCACATACAGGGTTTTCACAGAGAACCTCCTGCAGCCAGGCAGGTGGGCCGTGGGATGGATGCACAGGACACACGCGCAGAAGAAGGCTGGCCTTGCCCGCCTCACAGCTTAGATCAGAAACCTCTCAGCATCAGGAAGGAAGGCAGGCTCCGGGAGGCCGGGGGGCCCGCAGTTGGCCCGCTGTGGGAAGCTCCTGAGAGGCAGGGCTGGCAGCAAGGTATCCACCGAGGCAGGTGAAGTTGAGCTCTGAGCTGCTGGCCGGGCTTTCCCAAGTCCTGGCTGGCCAGACCCTGAAGGAGCCCTGTTTCCCATCAGTAGGTCGAGGTTCAAGCTGGGGTCCACGATGGCATTGATGACTGGAGGAAGAGATCAAAGAGTCCAGTTGAGAATCTGGCTATAAGCCTCTGAGGTCGCCCTTGCCTGCCCTAGGTCTGGGCCACACCTACCTTCTAACTGCTTCTGTACGCGTCGAAGTTCCTTCAGGATGGAGCTGATTTCCTGGGAGGACAGAGAGGAGGAAGGTTGGAGGGCAAGAGTAGGAACATGCAGGGCCCCCAGGGCCTCCTGGTGGACTTGGATTAAGGATGTGGCTCAGACCAGCTCAGCAACGCCCACTGGCTGGGAGCCAGGCCGGAGGATGGGGGTCCAGGCCCGAGGGTAGAGGTCCAGGCCCGAGGATGGGGGTCCTGGCCCGAGGATGGGGGTCCAGGCCCGAGGATGGGGGGCCAGGCTCAAGGATGAGGGTCCAGGCCCGAGGATGGGGGGCCAGGCCCAAGGATGGGGGGCCAGGCCCAAGGATGGGGGGCCAGGCCCGAGGATGGGGGGCCAGGCTCAAGGATGGGGTCTCTGTCTCTCACCTTGTTGGATGTCTTCAGGATGGGTACTTCATTCTCAGAGTTGATTCTGGCCTCTAAGTCCTCCCAGGCCCGGCCTGTATTCTGGAAGAGGACCCTGAGAGGGGAGCAGGGACAAGGGCAGTGACAGAGAACACAGAACAGCTGCTCCCCTGATATTCTCTGGCCATAGTAGAGCTGATTCAAGAGGGAAACTGACACCCGGAGCAGGAGTGTGGCTAGCTACCTCATGCTCAGATGGGAACAGCTCAGATAGGGCCAGAGAGAGAGAGGAAGCAATGGGGCCCCGACCCCAGGGAGCAGTGAAGACACACAGAGACTGGCTACCCACATGTGACCTATCAGGCTGCATACTATTGCTAGATGCAGCACACGTGACCTGTTGGCACCCAGGGACTACCCGCTTACTTCATCTTCTCAGCAAGATGCTCCGTGTTTTCACGAATGGCATGTGACAGCTGGGACACCGGGTTTAGCATCAGATTATCAAAGATCACCTGGAAGGACCTGGGCATTAGTATGGCCGGGGCCCTCCCCTCTCCACCCAGCTAGCTGGCCTCCATCCAGACACTAAGACACGCCCCAACCCGCAGCTACGCAATGTCAGAGGGGCACCGTGCCTCCTCACGGTTCCGAGGCCTCGTCTTGTTGGTCAGAGCATCGTCTCGGCTGTCATTCATGTTCTGGTCCAAGTTGTGAGAGTTCATAGAGCCAGGCGGCACTTTCTGGAAGTTCAGGCTGGCCTCTGGTATACGCTGTACCAGCTGCAGAGAACAGAGCATTGGCTCGGCTGATGCAGAGGAACCACTAGGGGGTGCAGTGAGCCCCTGCACTGCTTCAGTCAGAGAAGAGATAAAACAGGACGTGACAGGCCTGGGCCCGTCTGCATCTGCTCCGGATCCCTCCCAACGCCCACTCCCTTGGAAGGACAAGTTTCCACAGCACAAGCTCTCGGGATTCTGTAAGGATTCTTATTACAGCCCTCACACCAAGAAGCACATGGTGGATTTGACCCTGGCAGATGAGCATGTGCCCTTGAGAGGCCTGAACTCACCTCTTCCCGGGCTGAGATGGTTGAGGCAGGGGTGTTGGGCACATTCCCGAGAGATGGGCTGCGAGTGGGGCCTGGGGAGCCCAGTGAGTCCCCGTCTCCAGCCACATCATGGATCTCCCTGGCCAGGATGGCCACATCCTTCACTAGTGTCTGGCTTAGCCTGCAGCCAACAGGAAAAAACAAGTTCTGCTAGTGGTCCTCTTGGGAGAGCCCCAGTGCACAGAGGAGGGCGGTGAGGACCCACAAGCATCCTGTGCAGAGTCAGGTCCAACTCCACTGCCTGAGGCTGTGCTGGGTAAAGGCCTGGGCCTGAGGTACATGGCCTGCCCGAGCTGGGCCTGGGGTGTGTGGGGGTCTGACAGAAGCGTAGGGTCCCCAGACGTTCTCCTCTTCCTGCACACCAGAGCTAGTCACTGGCCATCAGGCCCTCCCAGAATGGATGTAACGTAGCCTCAGAGTGCATGGGCACCACCTTGGTGAGCAAGGAAACAGAGGCACGGGAGGAGTGAATAGGGGCTCCTGAGTCCAAAGGTCAGAGTTGTAGAGGGACCTTGTGGCTCTTCCAGTATGGCTGAGAGCTAAGTTCTGATCACACCATGGGGGAGCACACATCTGACAAGGGTCCTGGGGCTTGTCCCAGTGAGGCACCTGGGCAGCCAGGAGACAGACGACAAAGTAGGCAGCAGCAATTCCCTGGGCTTGCTGCTTTGAGGACACCAGTCTAACTAGGTTCCTGGACACATGGCCAGCCCCGTCTTTAGGGAGGTCCCTGAAGGGCCCACATCCTCTCTCTTGCCTTCACAGTTCTTCAGGCTCATTACCACCATGATCCACACACTTGAACCCTCAGCTCCAGACTTAGGGTATCCTACGACTCTCCTCTTGGGTCTACGTAGGACCTGCATCCTAGGCCTTTGCCATACCTGCCTCTCTCCAAAAGCTTCGTCATGGTTCCCCAGATGGGTGACCCAGGCTTCTCATGGTTCTGACATCAAGAGAGCACAGAAGCAGGTCCCCCTGACTCTAGGTGACACCAAACCTCCAAATGTTCCCACTTCTTCCTGTGCTGCTTCTCTTGGGGCCTCTTTCTACAGGGAAACTGCAGCAGTCTCCTGGGCCCACCAGGAAGGCACACCAGAGCTTGAGAAGCCCACACGGGCCACACCTCTTCCTGCTCCTTCTTATACTGAGACCTGAGGAGCCTTTGTCCCTTTGGGTCTCACTCAAGGGCCATACATCCTCCCGTACACCCCGCCTGCCTCTCAGGAGGACCCTCTTTGTCAACCCATCTCTCTTACCCTGTCCTCTATGTGACCTCATTCTACCACGGCCTCAGCTTCTGCCTGTGAGGTTACAGTAACTGTGCCCCCATCCACACATGGGCCACTCATGAGGGCCATCTGTTTCTGGTCACCTTCTCAGTGTCTCAAGAGCTCTCAAGAACAGCAACCTCAACAAAATTCCTGAGGTCCACCTTGTTCCTAGGGGACATCTCTACAAGCTTTCCAGTGCCTGGGCACCAGGACACTGGCCATAGCCAGCTAGATCCATCTCCACACACCCTTTCCCAGAACACATCCCAAAGAATGGCCTCATGAGGAAGTTTATTTGGAATAAACTGTGGTCACACTAGCTCCTTGAACCCAAAGTTCCCCGCCCTCCTAGAGAGACACCCACCGGTCCACCTATCCATCCACCCATCCATCCAAATATCTACTCATCAACTGAGCCATCGCCTAGTGACTAATCCATCCATCCACATACCCACTCATTTATTCATTTATACACCTCTTTGTTGTTGCTGTTATTGATTTTGAGACAGGATTTCTCTGCGTAGCCCTGGCTGTTCTAGAACGAACTCACTCTGTAGACAAGGCTGGCCTCAAACTCACAGAGATCTGCCTGCCTCTCCCTCCCAAGTGCTGAGATTAAAGGCATGGCACCAGGGGGTCTCATCCACCCACCCACCCACTCACATAGCCACCACCCACCAAATAATCTCTAAATCTACTCAGGGTCAGAAGCCCAGCCTAGCCCTGGCCCTTAGGCTGCTCTCAGCCAAGGGAGGGGGCCTCTGGCCTGGCCCTGACTGGTCACTCACCTAGCAATCTCTGCGATCTCTGCTGTCTGCACGATGAAGCCGTAGGGGTCAGGCTCTTCCTCGTCATCATCTGTGTCTCGGGGGCCCTGGGAGCGAGCCCGGGTAGAGCTGCTGCCCCTTGGGGTCTGTGTGGCTGTTGAGGCATGGGAGCGTGTGTGTTTAGGGGAGCTGTGGTGGGACCCATACTCCTCCTCGGAGGTGGACGTGTAATCCGAACCCTGCTGCCGACGCCTCGTGTCTTGAGTGAGTGGTTTGGATTCAGAAGCGAGAACAGAACAGAGAACACTCAGTGCCTCGGTAGCCTCAGGGTCCCTCAGGATGAGGGCCCCGTGCTGCAGGACAGGTGCATCACAGCTGTCCTCAGAAGCCCCTAGCAGAAGCACCCCCAGCCCAAAGGACATGCAGGGCCAGGGACTGGGCACTCCTGGGGTCAGTGCAGCATCCAGGGGGCAGGGAAGGGGCAGAGTGGTAACCGGCTGTGCCCGATGAGATGAGAGCATCTCTCTGGGCACCAGGAAAGGATGCTGGGCAGATAATGAGGTAAGCCACACACAGGGACCAGATATGGCACCACAAAGCTGGCTCACACAGGTGAGTGAGGTCAGACCATTGCCAGTCCAAGCCAGGTTCCCACAGCCTTCATCAGACCTACATCCTTAGGTATGGCTGCCTGGGTAGAATCTTAGATTCCTTGCTTAGAGCTGTTTTGAGTCCCAACCAGCATCAACAGCAAATGCACTTTGGATGAGGGCTGGACGGGGCCTGCATGCTCAGCAGTGCTGGCAGGTGAGGGACAAGCAATTTCTGCCAAGCAGACATCCCCACCCAGTGGTCCCAGCAGGCAGGAGGTCTATGTGAAGATGCTGGGAGGTAGGGGGGTAAGTGGGATCAGCTGGGGACAGCAAGGGCAAGTAGTGGGGCTGCGGCACCTTGGCTCAAACCAATCCACTCAATCCTCGGGCACAGCACAGCTCCCTTGATGTGGTGGGACAGAGGCTAGATGGACAGGTCACCATCCACTCCAGAAATGGGGCCAGCTCTGACAGCTCAGATAGTGTGTCTCTTCTTACTGTACACACGTAACTCAGGGGATGGGGCAGAGGTCTGTTCATGTAGACTGACAGTCCTCTCAGGCCAGGGCTCTGTGGCCATTCAAGGGTTTGATAGGGGCTCTCATTAGATAGACACCCTTCACTGGGGCTTCAGCACAGAGGACAGGCGCCAGAGAACTTTGGGACAGCCTTCTTTGAGTCCTCAGATGGGCAGGTTGGGCCCCTAGCCTGGGGACACCAAGAATGACAGAGCCAACCTTAAGGCCCAGGCACTGAGACCTCTGCGGTGACAGGAGGCACCGCGGGAGGGTCTTCTGCCACACAGGTGCCATGGGCACACCTGGCCAGTGCACATGTATATGCGGGTCTACGACACATCTACCCAGGGGCTCAGCTGCTGCTGGCCATCCTGCCTACCCACCAGCCCACTACCCACCATCCCACACTCACTGGAAGAATATCTGGCACTGCCCGGGCGAGCCCTGCTGAAGGGCTGGCGGGGGCCAGTGTTGGCTGCAGTAGCAGCAGCCTTCTTGGCAGCAGCACGGGCCTCAGCTATCGTGGGCTTACGGCTGGTGCTGTAGAGCTCAGCACTGCGACCGGAGAAGCCAGTACGGGCAGGGGCAGTCTCAGAATCACTGGGCCCTGTGAAGGAGCCTGCCCGCTTCCGGGGCATGGCCAGGATGTCCAAGCGTGTCAGTTTCTTGGCCTGCTCAGGGGCAGCACGATTTGCTGGTTCAGGGTTGGCTGCGGTCCCTCGTTCACCATCCACAGCCTCAGTGTCTGAGGCATCCCCTAGACGGGCCCGCCTGAGTCGGGAGGCCCTGGTGGGCCTTGGGGTGGACAGGCTGTTAGAGCGGGTCAGTGCCTGCTGCACCTTCTGAGCGGTGGCGGAGCTGCGGCTTTGCTCCTCCCGTGCGGCTGGGGATGGTGGGGGAGCCGCTGGTTTCCGACGAGGTCCTTGTCGGCCTGCCAGGGTAGCCTCTGGGGTCTCGTGGTTAGAACTGGGCAAGTGGGCAAGGCCAGAACCTCGCTCTTCCTCGGGCCAGTCCAGGGACCCTCGAGACCCATGACCTCGCCGCATGGCTGCGCGCCTTGATGTGTCTCCAGGGCCCAAGTCTGCAGGTGTTGGGCGATGCTGTCTCTCAGACATCCGCTCTCGGGCGCTGCCCGGGGTAGCACCCCCTGGGTCTGGTACTGTTGGTGGAGACAATGGGCTCTCCTTCTGTGGTCCTGGAGTCTGGGGTGTTGTTGGGCTGGGACCATTTTTGCCGCTGAGCAAGCTAATGGTGCTGGCTGTGTCCACATCTGAATCCCCAGACAGCGAGTCCTCTGGAGGCCTGGGGGTGCTACCCCCATCACACTCGTCTGCAGACTTGGAGCGGAGTCGAGCTTCCAGGGCTGCCAGGGCTGTCTCAGTCTCCTTCAAGATCAGGTGGGTGTCCTGAGCGTGGAAGTCCAGGCGTGAGGCACGGGCTGCAGCCAAGTCTTGTAGGAGCGGGTGGCTAGAAATGTGGGGGAGCTTGCCAGGTGCTGGGGGGCCGCTGGTTGGCTCCTTAGTGAAACTCTCTTGCCGGGCAAAGGTCAGAGTCTCCTTGGGTGGAGCTGGGTCAGGCTCTGGGGACCGACCACTGCGCAACTGGATCACCATCCTCCCATTGGAACTGACGTAAAGGCCATCCCTTGCTGAAGGGCTGGTCTGGACTACCCGTCCTGGGCCATCCACTTCCCCAGGACCCACAAATGATTTCTTGGGGAAGGTGGCCTCCCCATTCTGATCACCAATGAAGAAAGAGGTGGGGACTAGCTCCCCAGGGGCCCGTGGTGAGCGCCGACCCCTGACCCATGCTAGATCCTCCTGCCGCTCTGTGCCTGGTTCTGGGCCTCGGCCGCCATCTGACCCACTGGCATCACTGAGACTATCAGGGTCCAGGTCTTCCTGGCCTATGAGGCAGTTTGCTGGCTCACTGCCCAGCTCTGGTGGCCCTGGGCCATTCCGCCTGGCAGCTTCAAGGCCTGCGGGGCTGTCAGCCCTACCACTGGGCAACTGAGGGAGCAGACGCCGAGTTCGCACAGGCAGGGGCCCCTCAGGCTCTCCGGTTCTGCGCCCAGGACCGTCCTCTGTAAATCACAAGGCCAATGCAGTTAGAATGGCTACAGACCTGCTGGTTCTACATGCACACAGGGCCCCAACCCTGTCCCAGGCCCAAGCTGAGACAAACTATGTCTATGGTGAGGACCTGAGGCCACCTCGGTATGGCCCCCAACCCTTACAGCAACTCTGGGTTTACATACCTGGCAAACCAGCATCTGAGTAGCTGTCAGCCAGGCTAGCCCATCGGGAAACCCACTTCTGACCCCCAGGAGAACCTGGGACCAAGAGGCTCTGCAGAGAGAAGGGCAAGAAAATACATCCCCAGCCTGGGAGGCACAAGCTCAGAACAGAAGCCAGGGGCTAGAGGAGAACCATTCATGCTGCAGCTGCCAGAGACAACACCCTCTACAAAACAGTCACGAGGGCCCCGTGGGACCCCAATGTCACCACCAACAGGCCAGCTCCATCAGTGTATCAGGGCTCAGTCCCTTTTCTACCCTGACTCTTCCCAGGGTGGCGGACTGGCATCATACCTGCTGCTCCATCTGGGGAGCCATGCCTGGTGCTCGGGAGGCAAACTCTTGCAGCAAAGCCATCCGCTGGGCCATGCCCCCATCACTGGACTCATCTTTGTCACCTCTGATGACAGGGCGGAAGGTAGCAGAGGACACCCTGGAGAGTTCAGGGGATTCAAACACTCCAAAAACCTGCCAAAAAGGAGAGAGTGCCAAGGGTCAGAGGTGCCCGGATCTCTACCCCCCACACAGATGTGAGCCCAGTTATTCAGCTGGTCATGGTGCATAGGAAACAGACTCCATTCTGACAAGGTAGGAGACAGAGCCCAGGGCCTCCCTCCTCCAAGTCCGTGTGCCCAGCTGGACCAGACACATGACTTGACAGCGACAGACCAACATCTGGCTCCCCAACATGAATGACCCTGGAGTCCCTTCCAGCCCCACAGCCCACTGGAAGGTATCACCTGAGTAGACACCTTACCTGGTCGATCATCCTCCGAGCCTCCTCCACTTCTTGGTCTTGAGCCTCTGTCTCAATGGTGTACGTGCCTGCGTCGCTAAGACTGTCATCCTCCTCCTGTTTACGTGCCTTGGTCAGCTGAGGGTCAGTGGGAGGCGGTGGGGTGGTTGAGGGGGTCACAGGGCTGGCTCCTCGGGGTGTCAAAGGGGCGGGCAGCACTGGAGGTGTCTTCTCGGGGGCAGGTCTTGTGGCTGGGGAACTGTCCCGCATGCACTGGGCCATGAAGTCCTGGGCCAGGCGGGAGCGGCGCCCCACACTGCCAAAGGAGCGGGTGGAGGCGCGGGGGACGGGAGAAGTATTGCCCAGTCGCTCCTCAGTCTTCTCTCGCTTGAGCGAGCTGGCCCTCTGTGGTCCTGAGCTGCTGCCAGTGGCACGGACCGAGACACCAGGACGGTCTCTGTCTGAAGTCCCAGGACCCCGACGCTTGTCAGCCTTGGGGTCTGCAGGCGGGGTGTGTGTAAAGGACTGGGAGCGTTTCTTACGGGGTGTGTCCCCATCGAAGAACTCGATGACAAAGGCTTGCTGGTTGTGCAGCAGCTCTTGAGGGTCCCTTTTGATCTGCCTCTGCAGCCGCACCTGCTCCCCACTGGCCTCCGCTGAGGCTCCAGACACCGAAGCAGTCTTGGCCAAGGGGTCCTCCGAGTCGCTCTGTGTGCCATCCTCATGCTTGTGGCCTGAGAGAACCCTTACTCGTCAGCCTACAGTGAGCAGTCTTGGGGAGCCTCACTATCCCATGCCCACTGGGAACAGATCCAAGCTGACAGCCATGTGGACGGAAGTCCCACAGCACTGGGAGCCTTGTACAGGTGGCTCAGTGACTAGAAGACACTAGACACTGCCCCTCATCCAGCTCCCCCCACCCAGACCAGGCAGGTGAGTCCTGGCCAATTCACTGGGAAGTGAAAACTAGCCAAACCACCAGGCCCTCACCGACATGGTGAGTGTGGGGGACAGCAGACCACCTGCTAGCTTAAAAACTTGCCTCAGTGCTGGTCGGCACTTACCCTTCAGAGTTCGAGTGTGGACAGGAAGGTCGCTTTTGGTGCTGTGGCGGTCATCCCCGGGGCCATCCCGGCGCAGCAGGCTTGGGTCGTTCTGCACCAGCCAGTCGGCCACCTTGGTTTCGGCCGAGACCGTCTCCACAGGGGTGGTCTCCTTGCTGGGAGCCCGCCGCTGGCGCAGGGAGAACTTGGTGATATGGTCTTTGATTTTCACCTTGCCTGGACTGCAGTCATCAAACTCAATGGTGAAGGAGGCGTGGCTCTGCACCACAGGGGCCGTCCCACCAACACCTGCCTCCTGGTCTTTTGTGGGCACTTCCTGGGTAGGCACCTCAGGGAGCCTTGGAGGCTGCGGGGTTTCCTTCGTGGGGATCTCAAAGTAGCTGGGCTCACGTCTGAACGAGTAGTCTGGTGGCTCGGCGGGAGCACGGCAGCTGTCCAGCTCACCATTTTGCTGTGCCAGGTCCTTGGGACGCTCTGTGGGGAGGGGTCCTCAGGCCAAGCCTTTTAAAAGCCACCCTGCTATCCTCTGACCCAGTCTTAGCAGGAGCACTGGAACTTACCTGAGTAGGGCTCCTCCTGGTGCCGGTCTTCAGATGGTGCCCCACTGTCATCCTCACCCCACCAGGAGGGCTGCCCATACAGGGGTGTGCGGTAAGCGACCGCCTCTGCAGGGGAGTTCAGGATTTAGGTTGCTATGGCCTCCAGTGTGAAGGTCTGGAACGGGGCCAGTCTGTGGACCGGGCCCTGGCCTTCCCTCCCACCTGGGACCTGCAGCTATTCAAGTGTTGGCCAGTTGTTGAACACTCTGGGCCTGTTTCCACATCTGTGGGTGAAGATGGCCACTCGCCCTGTCTTGAGCCTCTCACAGTGGTGATGTAGGAAGGCTCCTGAGAGACACAGTCCTGGGACAGCGTTCTCTGCCTTACAGTATACAAGGCAACAGGAGCCCATACACAAGGTTTGGCCTCTTCTAAGGTTCTATAAATGTCTCTGCCACAATGGGTAGTCCTGGGGTGAGGGCCACCACAGTCTGAGTGGCCAATGTGACAGATAGGTGCATTTGTTTTAATGTTAGGATCTTCTATGTCTAGAAGCTGGCATTCTTTCTTTCTCCCAAGAATCTAGGTTTTCAGCTCTGATTTGGGCAAGGGCAGAGTCCAGTGCCCCAGGGCAGGGCATTGGCAATGAGGTACAAACAGCCTTGTCTCCCATAAGCCCCTTCATTTCTGTTGGGTCCAATGGCCATCAGAATCTTGGTTACTGACCCAGGTGCTCACACCAGCAGGCAGCAAGAAGGTCTGAAGGTCAGACTACCTATCAGTCAACAAGTGTCCCTGTAGAAAGGAGGCTATACCTCATACTGCCCTATGGCAGTGCTCTCAAGCCTATCTGAGGTCCTCCAATGTGCTGTGCTCTGTAGGACTGCAAAACTTACTTGCCCAGCTGGCTGCACCTGCTATAACCTCAGGGACAGCTCCAGGCCACTGTCACCAGCTGTGTGTACTCACAGCCTGGACACTGACAGGTGCTCGGACGAGGTCAGATGACTGTCTGGACACCTGCCCAGCCCCCAGCAGTCTTCACAAAGGTAAGCACAGGTTCAGGGTATGCCTGCATCTCAGCCCCACACCAGCAGTAAAGATTCCACATGTTCATACATGTGCTGACCCACAGGGCACAGCAGATGTTAGCCAAGGCTGGGGTAGCAAGGAGTCCTTTCTGATGTAGGAAGAACATCTAACTTGGTTTCCTGGAAGCACCTTCTTCCACCTAGAACTTGCCTAGTTCACCACTGCATACCCAGGCAGGACTCACATCTCCTGTCATTGTGCTATGCTATCCCTACACCCACTCAGACCAAGATACCACTACCCACCTTTACGGTAGCCCCTGAAATGTGTAAGTCAGGCCTTACCTTGCACTCACCTACCCACCCACCCCAGCCCCAGGGGCCATATGATCTGCAGAATCAGGCAACTAAGACCTGCCTACCTCTGACCTGCTGCAGACCACAGGGGCTGGCATCTAATGGTCCATTGACTGTTGGCGGCCCTGGGGTCCAAGAAAAGTGGGCATGCCTGGGAAGGTATATGCAGATACCCAAGACAGGCCTAGGGCTAAGCAGGCCTGTGCCCTGACTACTGAGCTGTGCTGTGAACCTGGAGTGCAAGCTGGGATGAGGGGTCCCATGGGCTACAGTAAGAGAAGATGGCAGACACAGGGGCAGAGGGAGACAGGGACTCTGCATCTGTGCCCTTCCCCTACCCATACCAGTCCCCTACATCCGAGGCCTACCTGCTCCATGTCTTCGGTCACCTTTCTCTGGTCTAGGCTGTGAGGACTCGCAGTAGGGTGTGTGGTCGGGCAGTGCATCACCCCTCTTGGGCGCAGAGACCTTGACGCTCACCTGCAGCTGGCTGGTGTACTTCTCGTGCTGCGGGCAAGCACGGAAGGTAAGGGGTGCTGAGCCAGCCTCGAAAAACCTTCCAGCCAGCCCTGCCTCTCCTCCACAAACAAATCTGAGACTAGTCCGTCTGGGGAGGCAGCTGAGGGTCTAGGCTCCGCGGAGGGGAGGAAGTAGGCGAGGGTCACAAGAACGGAGCCTAGAGACCGTCATCCTCCAGGCCCCACCTGAAACGGGCCCTGGGGAGGGTAAGCACTCAGGGGCCTAGCTACATGACCTCATACTTTACACTAGTGGCCTTCATTTGCTCTCCACTGCCTGCCTCGCCCTTGGTGGTCTAATTAGACCCTTCCTTGTATCCTCCCCTCGGTGGGTCAGGGCCCAAGAGTGTGGTGGTCTGGCTTTCCACCTTGCTTGGCCCACTGTAGTGTACTCTACTCCCAGGGGATCTTGGCCTCCTGTTAGGTGGCCCACCCATATCCATTGCTTCCCAGCTTTCGGGCTTTCTTCTGTATCCGATGCACTACCTGACTTGAGAGGTCCAAGGTTATAATTGTAGGCCTCAGAAACTCCAACTGTTCCAGTAGGGCCAACTCAGCCCTGGCCTCCCCAGCTGTCCCTACCATCTGTCGCCGTATAAGCCTAAGGCTAATGACTACTTCTCACCTGCTGGACTGGGCCATCCAGCAGGACAGGCCAAGCAGCCCTGATTCACGGTACCTGCAGCTCGAGAGCCTGGGGAACGTGTCTGGGGCAGAGCAAAGAGGAAGCAGAGACTGGCAGGCTACGGGGCTCAGCCGTCCTCACCAGCCAGGGGTCGCAAAGCAGGGCCTGCTTAGCCCCTGGGCCTCCGTGACACTGACCTTGAGCGCCTCCTCGGGAACACGGTGCTGCACACGCTCTAACACGTACATGTTGGAATGTGGCTGTGGGTTAAGGAGAGCAGGAGGAGCAGGGAGGACCTGTGGCTGCAGCGCTGGAGTCACCAATGGTGAGTGGGTAGACGCTAAGACTCCTGGCGGTGGGAGGGCCTTCTCAGGGAAGACCAATCATGCCCCAACATACTCAAGAACACAGAACTCCCAAGCTTCAGAACTCAAGTCAAACCAGGACTCCAGGTCCCAAGGTCCTCAGCCCTTCTGTGACCTCAGGCTGAGCATGCGGAAAGGCAGGCTGAGGCGAGGGGCACATAGGCCCCTCCATCAGAGGGACCCCAACCTCTAAGCCTGAGGGCCTCCACTGTGATTTACACATCCCCTAATTCGATTAAAGATGGCAGAGCAACTGTGGCCTTGGTCCTGATGGAGCAAAGCAGGGGAGTCCCTCAGAGAAGGATATCATAGCCAAAGCGGATGACGTCATTGAGCTTCAGTGTGATGTACTTCTGGTCTGGGATGCGCACATCATTCACAAATGTCTAAGGAAGAAAGGGGAGGAGGAGGAGGAGGCTAAGCAGGGTTCCTGCCTTCCTGTGTCCCTGGCTCACTGTCCTAGGAGCAGACCTCTCAGGTAGCAGACCCTTCAGGGCCCAAGTGGGGAAACCTAACTGCAACTGGGGTCAGATGCCCCAGCGGTCCTCCACAGTCCAGTGGCTTATTGAAACAGGGTCCTGGGATGGACCACGTCTGACTAATGTAGAATGAAACATGTCTAGGTAGGATAGATGCACAAAGCCGCAGAGAGCCCATCTCTGTCCTTCTGTGCCATATCCGGCTCCTCATTGTTACAGCCAGGGCCTCCCTCCTTCCCTAGTCCCAAAGGACCAAAGTATAGGACACGTTCCCTTTCCCAGGTGGGGGCAGGCACAGCTTGCTGCTTTCCCGGGAACCCATCTCCTAGCATTGTGCCTCCCTAGTCCAATAGAGATCTGGCCTCACTAGCTGAGGAAGGCCTCACCTTCAGCCAGTGGGGGGCTCTGGACAGGTCCCTAGAGGGATGATCATGGCTGTGGTAGGACCAAGCAAGAGCCCAGTACACTCACCCCATTGAGACTGCCCAGGTCCTTCACCCAGTGCTCATCACGGTCCTGGTCGTAGTTGATGACGGCATGCTGCTTGTCCACACTACGGGACTGGAGGGAACAGACAGTGACCCTCAGGTGCCCAATCCCAGGCTGCAATGCCTACCATAACACCAACACCCCTGGGACTCAAAGATCCTGAGCCCCTGTCCTGTGACAGTGTGCAGTCAAGGCCACCCAGCTGTTACATCGAGCCACAGGGCTGTGTAAGCCACCAGGGCCACTCGATGGCACCTCCTTCCTCAAGCACCCTCCCCATCACCGTTTCCAGTGCACT
The DNA here is from genome assembly GCF_000001635.26 of Mus musculus. NCBI lineage: Eukaryota > Metazoa > Chordata > Mammalia > Rodentia > Muridae > Mus > Mus musculus. Next base: position 29,826 of record NW_019168521.1, on the reverse strand, counting down.
GGTCAGCGTGGGAGGGCATGCGAACCGTCTAGTCACCTGAGACAGGCCGTCCGTCCCCTCCCAAGGGCAGGCAGAGGAAAGGCTACACCCTGGCCCAGCCCACGGAAGCACACAAACCTGTGTGACGGCCACAGAGAGCTGATAGTACAGACTTGTCCCAGGCTCCACGTCTAGCTCCCTCTGCCCCACCCCTGCAGGGCTTGGCGTGTACTTGCTCATGCTTGAGCGCAGACACTCATTTCAACACACATGTGGTTCTTCACACCAAGTCGTTCTCACCTTTCCCGGCCACCAACCTGCCCAGGACCCCTCCCAAGGACCGTCGCGGAGCTCTGCACATGGCTGAGGCCCCAGAGCCTATGCCCAGGACAGAGGTGGGAACAGGGTTGCACTGCTTGTCAGCGTGGGCCATGTCATCAGTCTGCAAGGCTGCGGCAGCACCTGCACCACTGCCCATTGCCTATCTCCACTCCCATAGCACACTGCGGGCAGCAGTGGTGTTGGCCTGGCCCCTCTCCCTGCCCCGAGCTCAGCCTAAGAGAGGACGACAGCATCAACCAACTCAGGGAAAACACTGAGCTCGGATGAAATACTTGAGCTAGGCAGTGCCTTCCAAACAGGGAGGCTCACCTCCGGGGCGGGGCACACTGCTGACAGCCTTTACTGCAAGACCTGCAGCCGGTCATGCGGGGGGCTCTCAAGCTGCCCACCATCATCATGCCCTTTCCCCAGCAACAGCTGATCCATTTTGGGGCACAGCCCTCCAGGTCCAGGCATGTAGTAGAGACGGGGAGAGGATGACCGTGAGCTCCGGCCCAGGCCCACCTCTACTGAGAGCCACCCAGCTTGGCAGCAGAGACTATTTCTAGCCTATCTAGAGAAGCTATTATGGAAGATCCTAAAGACAGGGCTGCAGCAGGGTGGGTTCCAGGTGGGCCTTGGCCCAGCCTCTGTGTCCCACAGCCACTGCCGCCAGGGCCCCAAGGTGGCTGACTTATCCATGATGATGGGCTGTAGTGAAGGCAGCTTCTGTTTAGGTCAGAGGGGGTCACATCTCATCCTGTCAGGGCCCCCAGTTCTTTCTGGAAGTGAGTGGGATACAAGGATTATGTAATGGGAAGGGAGGTGTCCAGGGGTGGCAGTGTCTGGGGGTGGCTGTCCTTCAGCTGCCTCTTCCAGTGTAGCCCACATTTCTGCTAGGGATAGACATTAAGACCCAGCCTGCTCAATGTCTCCCTGTGGGTTCCCCAGGCCTGTTCCTGGTCTACTTCACCTGGTCCCAAAGCCACAGGTCTCTGACATAGTGTGTCTCTGACCTTGAGATGACCAGCTCCATCCCCAAGGCCCATCTTGGGCTGGTCCAAATTTCTTCCCTATAGCTGTACATATAGATAACTCCTTTCTCTGGCCTTGGGGACACAGGAAAGGGCCAGCCCAGATATCATTTCAATTGTTCACCAAACCATAGCCTAAACTTCTCCCTGTGCATGAGCCAGGTCGTTTCAGACCCTACCAGACACAAGGGCTCTTGGGGCAACAGAGACCACCTGCTTCAGGGAAGTTCAGACTTGGGGGGGAAGAGGCCAGAAGAGTCAGGACAGCCCTGGACAGCCCTGGGCTCTGCCTGCCTGAAGTGGGTGAGACGGCGTGGACTAATGCCTGAAGCACTTCAGGCTGACCCTTCCAGGTGGGAGAGCTTCTTGCCTGAAGCTTCACACACCCTGCACTTGAGGGCCACCTCCTCCACTCACCCTGTACACCTCAGGCACTTTAGCCATTCCTACCCTCCAGGATCCTCCAGGAAAGCCTATCCAGCATGCCCCTGGCCATTCCTAGGGGTATACTCTGCTAGCCTCTATATTCAGCAGGTTTCATCCCAACTTTGCCCAGTCCTGAGTAACTGCCTAAGCCCCCTAGGCTTGCATACCCAGAGCCCCAAGGCCCCGGCAGCTTCTCCATACCTCCTTCTCTAGGTCGGGTCAGATAGGCTCTAGTCAAATCAAGCCCTCACCTAGCCTGGAACCCAGTACCATCCCTGAACCCAGCCTTCTTCTCCCCTCAGTATTACTCCTACCCTGACTATTTCCAAAACCTCTGCTCTGACGTGACACAAGGTTCCCATGAGCACCCCTGATTCGTGGTGGGTTTGTAAGCCCACCCACTCCTTAGGCTGTCTCCTGACAAGTCACTCTCAAACTACAGAAGAGGAAGAAATCAAGCTGCCTCCTGGCCACCTCCAGCCAGAAACCTCCTGTCACCAACACCTAAAGACAAGCAATAAAGTTTACCAGCCACACCCAACATGCTCAGGAGGTAGAAGCCAGCCCAGTTAGGAGACGAAGCTCTAGGCCCAGCACTCAGGGCTAGACTCATCCTGGGACTGGAAAAGAACACCGTGAGGCAGAGAGTGGACAAACACGGTCCCGAGAAGTGGCCAGAAGAGCACCAGACACACACAGAAGGAGAAGTTAATAACCTGTGCTTACTTAAAATGTTAAAATGACAGGCTTCTAAAATTCGCGCCTGGCACCCTGTCCTGGCTATGCTGACCCTGGCAGTGACCACACCCAGAACTCTGGGCATGCCTTGCTGCCAGCTCATCACCCCCGCATAACCATAGCCGAGATACAGGCACCCACAGCAGCAAGCTGAACCTGCTATGTGAACAGGGCCTCTCCTCGGCTCTGGGATGTGCTTCTGGGTTAGGGTGTCACACACGGCCAAAGAACAGACTAGGAGGAGGCAAAAGCCAGCTCTCCTTAAATTAACAGCACATACATGCACATATATCACATATGACATATTTTAAGAAAACACCTAGCCAGGCAGTGGTGGTGCACGCCTGTAATCCCAGCATTTGGGAGGCAGAGGCAGGCGAATTTCTGAGTTCAAGGCCAGCCTGGTCTGCAAAGTGAGTTCTAGGACAGCCAGGGCTACAGAGAAACCCTGTCTCAAAAAAACAAAAAAAGGAGAAAAAAAAAAAAAAACACACACACCTGCAGGCACCTCATATGTGAACACATGTATATGGTATATGCATGTGCTCACATTTACATAATATACCACGTCATTCATGGGTGCTGGCTCCGTGCCAGCGCTGTTCTGGGCGTACTGGACAAACCGCAGTCCCTGAACAGCACAGCCCATTGATGGCATGTGGCTATTGTTGATGGCTGTGCCCCGGAACACAAACAAAATGTCTCTGGCCCCTCTGCCTGACTTGATTCAAACCACAGCCCCACTGTAACGCTGCTGAGGCTCCCGACTCCAGCAGCTGCCCCTCTGTCCTCCCATAGCCAATCCTCTCTACACTGGAGCCTCCAACTCCTTAAAACAGAGATCCTTTCCACACAACCCTGCGGACACCTCCCCTGTTCACTGCCCATCACTGCTGAGGTGTCTCATCACTCCTAGGCCCTCCAATCCCACCCACAGTGGCATCTCCTCATCTTTCTCCTCACACAGGGATTGAAGCAAGCTGTATTGCTGAGGCTGGCCAAGGGTGCATGCCTCCACAGAGGAGGAGCTGGGAGCGAGGTGAACGGGAGCTGGTGGCAATGGCCGAGATCAGGAGATAGATATCAGGGTACAAAGGTGGATGCAGAATCCCACCCTGAAGATCAAGGGGTGGTGTAAGGTGGGATTGGAGAGCTCCTGGAGGTCCCCGATGTGGGGAAGGGAACTGGGGTAACGCAGGCTCCTGACAGAGATGTAGGTAGAGGGGACAGAAGATGATGACAAGCCTAGGCTCTTTTGAAAGGTCCCAGGGCAGCCGTGGAACAGCACAGATGTTGGGGTCTGGGTAGTATAAATGGTGTGTAAATCCTCTGGCTGCAAGCAGCCAGGAGCCCAGAGAGACTAGAGGGGCACCAGGAACAAGCCTTGGGGCTTCTTAGTAGGAGAAGCTGCACGGTAAGTGAGGGGTCTAGAACTAAGCAGAAAGATAACAGACACCAAGAGGGTGAGAGGAAGGGTGGCCTGAACAAGGGCCAGCTGGGCAGGGCAGGGCCAAGGCCTACTGCAGGGGTGCTAGGAAGGGGCTCCGCTCTGTACTCCTTCTATGCCTGCATGGCCTCCCAAGCCTCAGCTAATGGAGTGTGTAAAAGAGACACCCCTTCCTACATTACATCCCTCGGGGACAGAGAGGACAGAAATGTAGCCGCACCCAGGCCAGGGGCTACCCAGCATGGAACAACTGCTGTGGCTCCACACTGACAGGCCCAGAAACTAAGAACCTGACCTCAAATCTGCTCTATGTACTAAGACCCCTGAGTAGGAGACCTGGTGGGACTGCCAGCCAGACCAGATCCAGGCAGGCGGGAGGGGGAGACTGCTCTGGGTCCCCAGCATTCCAGGCTCACGCCAGTTCCTCCCAAGATGTGGCCTGTTCCATGGAGCCATCCTGGTGGCCCTGGGGAAGATAGTAAAGCCATTGCCAAGGCCATGCCTGGATGTGGACCACACCATGAGGGAACAACCCAGCTAGCTAGGGCTAAAGGCTAGGAACACAGCCGGGAACTTGCACCTGTCCCATAGATTTAATGCTTTCAAATAACTAAGAAGCAGCCAAGGCTAGTTCATGCTTCACAAGGCCAATGCCCATAAATAAGTAAGCTTCCTGTGCATCTCCCGCAGTCTCTGCACTCTTCTAAACCAGGTAAACAAGGCCACACTGCATGGCAGAAACTGCCTGTCCCACACAACCCTTTTCTGGACAGATTTGACTTGGCTCCCCCTACAGAGTCAGGAAGGGACAGAGGTCTGTGCAGGGAACCTAGGAGTCTCCCAGCAGGAGGAGCAGCTGGGTTTTTGTTTAGGTGAAGTTCTCCAGACTCCATCTGGAGAAAATCCAGAAACTCCAGGCTCAGTCTAACTTGTACTATGACAAAATGACTTAGACACGGAATTTATAAATGGTACTAAGGGGTAGGTACTGATGATTAAGGTGCCAAAGACAGGCAATTTCAAAGGCAGCACCTTCTGGCTGAGTCCCCACTTGGCATAAGAAGTGGGCAAATTGCCCCAGACATCTTTTATAAAGACCCTGTTCTAGTGAGTTTTTGTTAACTCGGCACAAGCTAGAGTCTAACGGGAAGAGGGGTCTCAGCTGAGAAAATGAACTCATCAGATACCCTGCCTGCAAGCCCGGTACATTGTCTCGATTGCTAATTGATAGGGGATAACCCAGCCCATTGTGGGTAATCCCACCCTCAAACAGGTGGTCCTGAGTGGTAAAGAAAGCGGGCTGAGCAAGCCATGAAGGTCAAGCCAGTGAGCAGTGTTCCTCTATGGCCTCTGTATCAGCTCCTGCTTCCGGGTTTCTTCCTCTCATGACGGATTAGTAAAGTGACATAACCCCTGTCCCCCTCAGGTTGCCTTCAGTCATGGCTTTTATCACAACAATGGAAACATGTGATACCCTTTAATCCCATACACAAGGACCTTCATGTCCCTACCTCTTAATATCATCCCACGAGGGACCAGGTCCAGCACGGAACCTTTGAGGGACATAAACTCTCAGAAAGGCACAAGTGCAGGTTGTGCTAGCCTCAGAAGGGTCCATCAAGGCTTGCTGTCCAGCTGCCTGGGCTCAGTTCAGGCTCAGCCCACTCCTGGGAACCTCACATACCCTGGGAGTGTGCAATGTGGCCATACAGTACACAGGGGATTAATAAGTACAAAGAAGACCCATTTACAGGCACTAGGCTGCGGCTTTGTGCCTGAGCAGACCCCTTAAAGCTGGACCAGATGAGTCTCATGTCCTTCTCAGAGTCCGATGATGGGACATGGAGCCCAGAGACTTGAAGCTAGGATTCTATGCTCTTTGCTGAGGTGGAAGCAGTTCAGGACTATAGGGAGCCTGATTCATTTGTGCCCCCCCCAGGCTAGGATGGACTCTGTATGTCAGCACCCCAACCTTACCCTTTGTTCCAGAGCCAGACATGAGCCCTAAGAAACCCAACTCAGGTTCTGAAACCCGGGTGGCCATATCACCCTTTCTAGCCCAGGAAAGGGACTCATCCTGTCAGGACACATGAGAAAGTCACCAGCACTATTCACCACCTGGACACATTGGGGAGCAACACCTCCAGGACAGCCCTCAGGTAAACCCCATGGCAAAGCAGTATGGACATAAATGAACCACCTGTCAGTGCTGTCCAAGATCCTCAGCTCCATCTGCACAGGACACCCCATCCTTCCTGGAGCCCTGGCACTTTCTTGTCAGAAATAGGTCTGGCATGAAAGAGCAAGAGGCCAGACCCATGCGCACCCTACACCTGTCCACCTGTGGGCCTGGGGCCCAGGTAAAGAGGGTTCTCTTCCTGGCTTTGAGGTCCCTGAACCACCTGCCCAAATGTTCCCACTCACCTGCAACATGAGCTCACATTCATCACGCCCCACGAAGATGAGTTCACGCGGGAGCCGGTGGCGGGTGCCACTGCTGCTCACCAGGAACCAAGATGTGACGCTCATCTTGGCACCGAGGAGGCCTGCCTGGTCCTGTGGGGAGAGGGTCAACACTGGAGCTCCCCAGCCTGGACTTTGGTCCCCTGGATATGCACAAGGCCAGCACAGACCTGCTCCTTTAAAGACCCATGGCCACAGCCTCAGAATCTCCTTTGTGTTCCAGGCTCTACATACCTTTTCTCTCTATGTGACTCTGGCCGTGCTAACCAAGTGCAGACCCACATGTCCATGTGAACTATGAGAAACAGTCCCAGGTAGTACCCAGCATGGCCTACAGAGGGCTCCGGGATATACACCCTTACTAGAAGGTCTGCTTCCCACAGCAAGCCACTCTGCAAATCCTGGGGAAAGACAGAAGTCTTCGGAGCACAGGTCTGACTCCATCCCTATAGAGCCCAGTACAACACAAAAATCCAAGCCTTGTTCAAACACAGGAATTAGCTTCAAGAGCAAAGCATGAATCCAAGCTTGGGCCTAGACAGTGGCTCTGTGTAGGCAAACTGTCCAAGAGGGGGCAGTCTAGAGCTCCTGAGTCCTGGTGACTCACAGTCTAGTTATACTGTGAAGAACAACTAGAGTGTCTGAGCATTGGCACTTTCCAGGTGGTTGCCACCTGGATTTGAACCCTTGTACTTTAAAACAGCGCGTGCACACATGCACACACACACACACACACAAGAAAGTGAAAGGAGAAAGCAATAGAAGGAATAACTAAGAGTCAAGTGGAAGACTCGTCACAGGTAAGAAAGGGAGCAGTGTGGGGCAGAGGAGGCAGAGGTGAAGGCAGGACCACAGCGTGCAGAAGTTGGAAGCTGGATGAGGGGCAGAGAATACGGAAAGACTCCGGGCCCCCACAGGGCTGGTCAGGTGGAAGCAGGATCGACCACACAAGTCATCTCTCTGGAAGTGTCAACTCACACAACACACACACACTGGAGAGGTCACACTAGTGATCTGAGGGACCAAACCCTGTCCTGCATTTCCCAGGAGCCATGCCCAGAGACGTCAACACTGGGCTGCTCACCCAGGTCTCGGGTCCCTTCGGGGTAAGCAGCAGGCAAGAACACAGGGCTCTGTCCATCTGTGAAGGCCCACAGCACTCCTTCAGGAAGCAGGAGGAAGATGGAGAAAAGAAACCTGCCTCCCCAGAAAACAGCTCCAGGTGGTCAGGAACATACCCATACCCTGCTCTGAGGTCCCCTTTCCTTAGGGCCCAGCTTGAGAGGCAAGGGCTAAAGGGGCAAGATTTCAATGCCCTTGCAGCCTCTAGGACCTCACTGGGTATCCATAGCCCCAACTCTCAGAAAGACCCAATCCTACTGGCAAAGGTGTCAGGGCTGTGGAGGGAGCCCCCCCCCCCCCCAGGCCCCAGACCCAGGGCGTCACTGAGCCTCCCAGCCCCACCCAGCCTGGATGTCTCCTACTCTGACATCACCTGCCTGCCATCATCTCACTGTGGACAGCAGGCACGGGGACACCCTTAGAGGAGAGGGAGGCCAACCCCCAGAGCCTGGTCATGGGGTGACCACTGCCACCGCCAGTCCAACTTGGAAAGGCTTCTGAGCCAGGGCTTGCTGTAGGAGGTTTGGGGCTAGGCTTAGCCCGGCCATCGTTGCTAGGAGGGAGAATAATAAACACCCCAAACTTGTCCCCTCAGCCGCGCCAAGCAGAAGAGCCACCACCCGAAGGTGAAGGAGGAGGTGGCGATGCAGATGCTGAGAGACAGTGGGAGGCAGGGAGCAGCCCCGTGGCTGAAAGGAGCAGACAGGAGGAGGTCCCCTCCTGGCCGCGGACAGCCCAGAGGCAGAGAAAGCAGGGAGACGGTGGCGGCTAAAGGGAAAGGAGAGAAGAGAAGGAAGACGGAGGGAGGGACCGCAGAAGGAGGGGGGACCGGGCACCCGGGAGGAGGCCGGGAGGCGGGCAGGCGCGCCAGGCCCAGAGGGGGAGGGAGCGGCGTTGTATCCTGAATCAGCGCTGGCCCTGCCCGGGCGGGGACCGGGCGCCCAGGTCTACCAGCTCGGCAGGCCGCGTAGACATGCGCGGGGCCAGGCCTTGTCGCCGGTGCCAGGAGGCCCCTCCCGGGCGCGCGCAGACATGGGCAGCATCGGCAAGCGCTGGCCGGGCCAGGTGTGCCGGGCCCTCGCCCAGCCCCTTCCTCACCGCCGCTTTTGTCCAGCCCCGCCCGCCCCGGTGTGGCCTGGAGGCACGCAGGTGCCCTGCTGGAGGCCCTGCCGCCGTGGGCGCAGGGCTGGCGCGGCCCCTCCTGCGTCCTACCTGTGCTCCCGCCAGGCCCGCGGCTCGCCCGCCCGGACGCTGCCCGGCCCAGCCCGGCCCTCTGCCCGCCCGGCCGAGCGCTGGGCGGGGCCGCCGCCTAGGACATGCCCGGCGCGGCCCGCACGCTGGCGGCAGCCCCGGCCGAGCCCACGGGCAGAGCGCCGGACCGCGGCCTCGCGCGGCGGGTCCCCTGACGTCTGCCGCGACACGCTCCGCCCCGGCGCGCCCCGCCCCCGTGATGCCCCGCCCCGCGACGCCCCGCCCCCCGGAAACCAGGTTAGGGCGGGCCAGCCTCAGCAGGTGAGCTGGACTCCGCAGCGCCGCCCCAGAGGTTACGCGCGGCCCCTCCCGTTCCGTCCACCCGTCCCGGCGCACCGGATCGGGCAACCAGGAACGGGCGATCACCTTTGTCCCCGGCCCAGCCTGGGGCGGCGCATCTCCGCCACCCTGTGCATTCAGACCCCCTTCTCTCTGGCGCTGGCTATCCCAGGGTTGCGAGAAAGGGCGTACGGCTGCCCAGCGTCCTGTCCCAGAGCCGAATAGTTAACATTTAACCACATTCCAGAAGCCCGAGCTCCAGCCGCTCTCCCAGCCCCAACCTTTGGCCTTTCAGCCCAGTGGAGGGGTGCAGGGCGAAGGAAGTAGGATGGATCCCAGAGGCCTGTGCGTCCAGCTGGGTCTCTTCCTCCTGCGCCCTCGACGTTGCAGGATAGGCCACGGGCTCGGGACAGGATGGTGGGCAAAGACACCAACGTACCTGGATGTCACAGTGGGCTGGACGGGGAGGGGCGGGGAACTCCGGAGGCTCTCCCAGTTCCTGAGGTAAGTTCTCACCGGCCGCTGGCTGGTGCCTGGTGCAACAATGGAGGTATCAGGTGTCCCTCTAGTGCCAAGGGGGAAAGGATTAGCGTGGGGCGGAGCGGCTTTGCAGAGTGGTGGAGAAAGTACTGTTCAGAGTGCATTCCTGCATTCCCGTTGAAGGGTACTAGTGAGGGCCTTGGCGGAAGTGGAATGCAGAGCAGAACTCCAGGCCTAGGAATGTGCGCTTTATCCTGCTGGTACAGGAGCTTCGTGAACCCAATCCACCCCGCCCAGGCTCCAAAGCCAGCGGGCACAGTTGCCCATCCCTGCCCTGTAGAAGGAGGTGGAAGGGGTTCTACACAACTCGAGAGTAGAGGCAAGCCCGCCAAGAGGAGACAGATAGGAAAAACTGCATGAGAATGTGCTAGGTTGTTGGGCCTGGCTGTGCGAGCTTATAGTACAGGCCCAAATGGGGGAGCCTGGCTTGCGGTATGGACAGAGGAGGAACCTGTAGCCTCGTGACCAATTTTGGATGTCATCCCAAGGACAGTGGGGCTCAGGAAGTTTGTGCCAGCTGAGACCTGATGAGATGAAGGCCTTGGAGAGAGCTCTAGATGTCTTTGTGGGCAAACGGGAGTACTTTGAGGGGGAGGCCAGGACTCCAGGGAGAGGCCAGGAACTGGAAGAGATGGAGGCAGAGGAGACTTGTCAGGTACTGGAAAGAGGAGGGCTGGGTACGTTCCTGTCTTCCTAGCCCATTTGTCCTTGCCAGGGTTGTTAGCCCCGGTCTCAGCTTCCGGGAGCTGTATGGGGATTTTGCAGTTTCTTCCTAGTAGACTGAGACTGTCCTGTTTCTGAGTCCCAACTCCCGAGCCGGGCTCTCCCATTCTCTTGGCTCTGTAAACAGCCCTTTCCCCAGCGGCTTCGCTGTCTTAGCTTAGCTACCCCTTGCTCACTCCTTAGTAATGGATGCTTATAAACGTTATTATTTTTTTTTTCTATTTGAGACTTTTACCTGGGTTGTGGCTCCTTCCAAGGTGAAGGACGGGAGATGAAGGAATGGTGTCCTGGGTTCTGACTGAGGCCCCTGCCAGCTGTGCACTGTCATGGGGTCGGTATCCTTAGACATGAGGGCAGGGTTGGAGTGGGCTGCTGCTTCCTGGAAGGGGAGGAGGGGTCAAGCTCGCTTGAGTGACTTGAGCAGTAGCATTGGGATCAGAAAGCAGATCTAGTAGTAGCTTCAGTCTTCATCGAGTAAGGGTGACACTTAAGGCCACTGAGCAGAGAGGCTTCCTTTAGTTCAAACTAAGAACACACAGACCAAGTAAGGAACCCCCACCAGTGCGGACCTACCATTTCCACCAAGTAACCTGCTAAACATAACCGCAGGCTTGAAAGACTTTTGATGTCTTAGCTTGGTTTCTATTGGTGTGAAGAGATATCACGACCACAGCCACGCTTACAAAGGACAGCATTTCACTGGGGCTGGCTTACAGCTTCAGGGGTTTAGTCCTGTATTGTCATGGCAGGAACCGTGGCAGCATGTAGGCAGCCGTGGTGCAGGAGAAGGAGCTGAGAGTTCTTAGGTCTTGATCCACAGGCAGCAGAAGGAGATTGTCACACTGGCTAGACTTGAGCTTATAAAACCTCCAAGCCAGCTCCACACAGTTCTGCCACACTCCCTATGGCCAAGCATTCAAATACATGAATCTGTTCAAACCACCATAGTAGACATGTCTAAAACAAACACACACGGCCAAGAAGCACATGAAGAAAATGGACACCACCGCTGATCACTCTGGAAGTGTAAGTCAGAGACCACCTCACACCTCTCAAGATGGCTGCCACACAGCAGAGCAATTACAGAGGAAGGGGTGGAGAAGTGGGGGCCTTTGTGTGTAAGATGGCTCCGTTACTACAGAAATGACAGAAAATTTGAAATTCGCATGTGCTCCTGCAATCCCTCTCCTGGGTAGTCACCTAAAAGAACTGGAAGTTCAGGCATGAACAGGTACACACACACACACTCACACACACACACACTCACACACACACACACTCACACACACACACACACACTTGTCACCACATTCTTGGGGCTTTTAAAAGGCTCAGAAACAATAAACATAGGAAGTGTGTAGAGAAATGGCCAGGCTTCAGAGGGCCTTGGCTGTTGAGTGAAAAGGAGACACCACAGACCAAGCTGCTCTGGCTGGCGCCTAAGGGAGGGGGTCTGTCCTTAAGAGGGGTCTGTCCTTACTTGTTTGCTGGGGCAGGTCAACAGCTGCCATCATTTTTGCCTGAAGACTCCAGGCCTCAGGAGTATGGGGTGAGGTAGTGAAGGAGGAGGAGGGTGTTACCAGAGAACTATAGCTGCTAACACTGTTGCAAGTGCTAAAAGGGGAGGTCCCTCGGGACCAATGAGCCTCCTTGCAGGGCAAACAGAGATTAAGGTGAAAGCAACAAATCTTTTCAGCTACTCCCAACAACCCATCACATATATTCGGAGGAGAGTCAGTGTTTTCAGGAACAGCCTTTGCGTCCCTGGAAAGTAAGCCAGGGGACCGATGTCACAGCTCAGGGTCTGAGCAATTACTTCTGAAGTTACAGACACCACTCACCGACTGCCCAGCTGTGTGACTCCCAGACTTAGCGACTTTAAAGCCAGCTGAAAGCAAATGAAGCAAATAAAGGAATTTTGGGGGTTCTCCCCTCCCCCCTCCACCCCGTAGCATTCACCAACCTAGTGACACGATTCACAACAGCCAAGAAGGAAACACAGCTAATGCCTGTATCCAGGCGAGTGGATAGATGTGTCCATGTGTGGTAACCTATGATTAATCTCAAAAAGGAAAGAAGTTTTGGCAAGTGCTACAGCATGGGTGAACTTGAAAACAGAGAAACAAACAAACACATAGGCTTAGCAAGTCTACTCATCTAGAGGCCCTGGAGTGGTCAGAGCCACAGAAACAGGAGGGAGAGAGGGGCTTCTATGTGCTGGGGGAAAAAAAAACCCATATATATATATATTTGATTTTCTTTTAAGATTTATTTATTTATTTATTGGTTTTCAAGACAGGATTTCTCTGTGTAGCCTTGGCTGTCCTGGAACTCACTTTGTAGACCAGGCTGGCCTCGAACTCAGAAATCTGCCTGCCCCTGCCTCCAGAGTGCTGGGATTAAAGGCGTGTGGCACCACGCCTGGTGATTTATTTATTATATGTAAGTACACTGTAGCTGTCTTCAGACACACCAGGCCTCAGATCTAATTTGGGATGGTTATGAGCCACTATGTGGCTGCTGGGATTTGAACTCAGGACCTTCGGAAGAGCAGCAGCTCTTAACCACTGAGCCATCTCTCCAGCCCCCTTGCTGTAACAAGATCCCTGATACAGGCTATTTAAGGGAGGAGAAATGTATTCTTGTTTATAGTTTCAGAGGCTTCAGTCCATCGTGGCAGGGAGACTGGGACAGAGCAGAGGAGGGCATGTCATGGCCCTGAAGCATGGAGGGGGTGGATAGTCGGAGAATATTGGCCTATAATCAATCACTTCTCTCTTCTCCTAGCCTGTGGAAAGTGACCTCACATCCTGGGCAAGTTGTCTCCGTTTAGTTAATCTTCAGTGGAAGTGCCCTCACAGACACTCCCATGATGCACCTTTCCAAATCTCTCTCCTTAATGTGTGCTGTGTGTGCAGGCATGTGTGTGGAGACACCCCCCCCACCCCCCGCCTTCCCGGGGAACCGCAGGTGTCATTGTCAGGAACGGCGTCTGCCTTTCATTGGCCTGGAGCTCACCATGTCGTCCTGCTGACCAGTAAGTCTCAGGAATCCTCCTGTCTCCATCTCCCCAGTGCTGGGATTACAGATGTAAACTGCTGCTGGGTGTGGTAGCACACACCTTTAATCCCAGCACTCAGGAGGTAGAGGCAGGTGGAGCTCCGTGAGTTCAAGGCCAGCCTGGTTTACCTGGTAAGTGCTAACTCAGCCTGAGCCTTGTAGTGAGATCCTGCCTTGAAGAAACAACAAGAAAACGTATGCCTGTGTGCCTGGTGTTTTTATGTGGGTCCTGGGGATTCGGTTGGGTCCTCATACTTTGTAATTCAAGCACTTTACCAACAAAACTCTCTCCAAGCTCAAGCTGTCTTTAAAAACGATTTATTGTTTTTGTAAATTCTTTTATGTATTTGGGTGTTTTGCCTGCGTGTATGTCTCTGCACCACATGCATATGTGATGCCTGCAGGGGCCACAAGAGGGCATCAGAGTCCCCAGATCGGAAGTTACAGACAGTTGTGAGTGGTCACAGACCTGCTGGGAATTGTGTCCTCCTAACTTCAGAGCCATCTCTGCAGCCCTGAGCACTCTTCTTTTTAATAGCACTCTCCTTCAGGCAGCCATGCTCTCCTTAGCCCGTTTCACACGCACGCACCTCTTTTCTCTGCAAAGTCACTTTTTTTCTAAGCCTTTCCTCACTGTGTTTTATTCTGGATTCTCAAAACTTGGCTGCAAGCAGTTTTGTAGCACAACCTGGATTCTGGACTATCCTGAAACTTCCTCCAGCAGTGTGTCACCTTTAAAGTCTCTTTTCATCTGCACGTGTACTAACCACAGAAAAGTGCCTCCCTGGGGCTAAAGAGATGGTTCAGCAGTTAAGAGCACTGGCTGCTCTTCTGAAGGTCATGAGTTCAATTCCCAGCAACCACATGGTGGCTCACACCCGTCTGTAATTGGATCTAATGCCCTCTTCTGGTGTGTCTGAAGACCGTGACAGTGACAGTGTACTCATATATACATAAAGTAAATCTTGAAAAAAAAGAAAAGAAAGAAAGAAAGAAAGAAAAGTTCCTCCCTATGACATGATCCGTGGGGCGGTGGGGGGGGGGCTCTACTCCAATTCCCAAGGCCTCATCTCCACAGGAAATGTCTATGTCCACCTTTTATTAGTACTCTACTCTTGAGCTCCTATCAAAATTACCCACTGGGTTTTGTTCGTCACATTCTGGACCTTCTTTAGCCTGCTGTGTTTGCCAGGGTCCCCTATAGTGCAGAACTGATAGTGCAAATGTGTATTCCGAAGGGAATTTATTCTACTGGCTTACCCAGCACAGGCGGATTAATCCAACACTGGGAGCATCGTACTGGAGAGGCTGAGAGCCCAGTATCTTCCCAGTCCACAGGACTGGATGTCTCAGGAGTCCCAGTCTGGCACTGGAGGCCTGGAGGACTCCTGGAGAGCTGCCGATCTTCAGCCCATATTGAACACCTGAGAAAGCTGGATTCTGACAGGAGCAGCAATGGTAGACACACTCACCAGCAAGAAGGGAAGCCAGGCAGATTTTCCCTGGTGCCTCATTACATCTGGGCTGCTGTCAGAAGGTGCCAGCTGCTCTATGGAAGGGTCATCCTGCCTCCCTCAGTCCTTCCAGGAAACACCCTCACGGACAGACTGAATTCCAGATCCAATCAACTTGACAAGTTTAACCATCATACCTAGACCCCTAAACTTTCCCCAAATTCTTCCACAAAGCAGTTCCAAAGGCTCTTCATCACATGGTCAGGTAGTCATAGCAACAGCTCCAGTTCTTGACAGTTACCCCATTGCTGGTACCAAATCTATGTTACACTTTGACTCTGTGTCACAAGGCCTTGAAGAAAGGGGGAGGAAGCCTAGAGTGGTGGAGGGTGTGGTGGAGCAGGTGCTCATGGAGACCTCCTCACACTCTTTCATCTGCCACGACCACGGCCTATTGGGTGCCTGCCACATCCACAGTACCTCTCTCCCCTTAGTAAATCCTCTCCCAAAAGTCTCTTACACACCCAGGGTTTTACAATTCTCTAAAGCTTTTCAAACCAATCAAATTAACACCCATCACAGTATGTTACATATATTTACTATCAATGTGAAGAGGAGGAGGAGGAGGAGGAGGAGTGCATAGACCTCTGAAAAAGATGGTGGTGGTGGGTGGGGGTAAGAGGGTGTCCCCAGCCTTGCCAGGGCTGTGGAATCTACCATAAGATCACCTGGAGCATTTTGTCATGGATAACTTACTCGGCACACAGACACAGGTCTGTGTGCCACTGAGTATGTGGTTATTTCAGCGTCCTGAATATGCACCAGCAAAATGGCTCATGGGGTAAAAGCACATGCCTCCAGGACTAAATTAAATTAAGTTACAAATGGCACCTTTTGCCTAGAGAACTGCTGCAAAGTCAAAGAATTGCAACAAACTAGAGAAACATTGTAACTCATGCTCCACAATGGCCTGCTTGTGGAACAGAATTTCGGAGGTACTGATCTCAGAAACCAGCCAAACACCATGGGAAAGGAAGACGGTGAGGCTGCTGCCTCAAGATGCTCATTTTGGGCTGCAGTGCATGCCTATAATCCCAAGACTTCAAGGCCAGCCTGTGCTACTGGAGAGCCCCTCCAGGTTGTTTAAGAAAAAACAAGAGCTGCTCACCGGGCTGGAAACATGGCTTAATAGTCAAAAGCACTTGCTTTTGCCGAGGAGCAGATCGTAACTGTCTATAACTCCAGCTCCAGGAATCTAACATCATCTTCTGGCAGGTGGTGCACATACATACATACATACATACATACATACATACATACATACATACATACTATAAATTATTAAATGCTGGTAAACCTATACGTTCTTAGAAGCCACTTGATATTACCTATGATTAGAGAACTGCTATCCAGGAGAATATGTCAGACTTGGGGATGAAACATACACCTCCAACTGCTAGCAGGAGTATGAGATATAAGTAGAGAGAACCTTCGTTTATAGAAGAGGTGAAGCATTCTTTGGGAGGGGACATGGGGGGTGGGCACAGCTTCCCTCTGTTGCTCAGAATATTCCCCTGTATTCTTCAGGAGGAAATCAGAAGGGTAGGGGTTCCCCAAGAAATGACACAGGATCAAGGGGGTGTGCAGCAGGTCGTTTGGACTTCAGGGATAAGGCACTATGGCTTCAGAGCTGGACAGGGCCCTCAGATGGTGCCGAGAGCTTGAGTCTGAGATGTTGATGTGTCTGGGGAGCTGGGTGGTGGTGCCCAAGGATGAGAAGAGGAGGGAAGTGGGCTGCAGTGAGGGTCAGATGCTCTGATCTCCCACACGGCCCCAGCATGCTGCGGCCTGTTGAAACTGCCACAGTGAGTTCACAGCAGCCTCTTGTGAGCTGAGGGTGGGTTGGGGCCACCCTCCAGGACTCATGCTCCAAGTCTCATCTTGAACCCCAGACTCTCTGGGCTTTGGGACTGTAGGACCCACAGTATCCTTTTGATTTGGATTTGTTTTCAGTTGCTTATTGCACAAAAGCTAAATGCTGCCAAACTTCCAGCCACCAGCTGGCCCCAAAGAAGCAGTGTATTTACTCCTTAGCTGGAGGAGAGCCAGAGACAACAGTGTTGAGCACAAAGCCGGAGTGTATCCACAGATCTGCTACATTCACACCCCCACTGCTCCCCAAATCTCAGAAACCCACAGGGCAGGGTTCTCTGCTCCCACACCTCCATCATCCCCCTGTAGTTCACCCTACTTTCTTCTTCTCATCCTTGGGCACCACCACCCAGCTCCCCGGAGGCAGCGACATCTCAGGCCTCAAACTCTCTCGGCACCATCTAAGGGCCCGATCCAGCTCTGTTGTGCAGCGTTCACTCCTACCATTGCCCTGAAGTCATACCCTCACTGCCCCCTGCATTCCCACCTCACTCATTCCTGCAGACTAGTGCTATACAGGAGAATATGCCAGATAATATTTATATATCACTGCCCCCTGCATTCCTACCTCACTGCCCCCTACATTCCCACCTCACTCACCCCTGCATTCCCACCTCACTACCCCATACATTCCCACCTCACTCACCCCTGTATCCCCACCTCATTCACCCATGCAGACTGGTGCTATCCAGGAGAATATGCCAGATACTATCTATCTATATTTCTGCCCCCTGTATTCCCACCTCACCACCCCTTGCACCCCCACCCCACTTACCCCTGCACTCCTATCTACTCACCCCTGCATTCCTCACCCCTGCAGTCCTACCTCACTCACCCCTGCATTCTCACCTCACTCACTCCTGCATTCCTCACCCCTGCAGTCCTACCTCACTCACCCCTGCATTCTCACCTCACCCCTGCATTCCTCACCCCTGCACTCCTACCTCACTCACCCCTGCACTCCTACCTCACTCACCCCTGCACTCCTACCTCACTCACCCCTGCATTCTCACCTCACTCACTCCTGCATTCCTCACCCCTGCATTCCTACCTCACTCACCCCTGCATTTTCACCACCCCTGCATTCCACCTCACTCACCCCTGCATTTTCACCTCACTCACCCCTGCATTCCACCTCACTCACCCCTGCATTTTCACCACCCCTGCATTCCACCTCACTCACCCCTGCATTTTCACCTCACTCACCCCTGCATTCCACCTCACTCACCCCTGCATTTTCACCTCACTCACCCCTGCATTCCACCTCACTCACCCCTGCATTCCCCACCTCACTCACCCCTGCATTCCACCTCACTCACCCCTGCATTTTCACCTTACTCACCCCTGCATTCCACCTCACTCACCCCTGCATTCTCACCTCACTCACCCCTGCATTCTCACCTCACCCCTGCATTCCCCACCTCACTGCCCCCTGCATTCCCACCTCACTGATGATTTTCACCCCCATCGCTCCAGCAGCCACACAGCTCCTGTTCCCTATATTCACACCTCTACTGCCTCCTATGCCTCTAGTGTCCCCATGCATTCTGTGATCTGGGCTCTGGATGCCTATTCTTCTGCCTCATGGCCCTCTGTAGGGTGACACAAGCTAGAAAAAGTCACATGTTGGGTAGCCCTGTGGGCCTATTGGAACTTAAGGGTGGATCATTGAACCCATGTCCACTGATCCTGTCTCGCTCCTCCCAACTCTCCATCACGCACATATGTGTGTATATATACATGTGTGTATGTATGTATATATGTATATATGTGTGTGTGTGTATATGTGTATGTGTGTTTATACACACACACACACTCACAGAACCCTGCAGTTCCCTTGGTGGGTAAGGCACAGAAATGAAAAGGGCTTGCTACAGAAAACTCGATGCTCTCCAGCATGGCTGTCGCTGAGGCCACCTGTCCCTAAGCTCTGCCTTGTTTCTTCCCCACAGCTAGGTCTTTTTATCATCAGGGAGCAGGCCCTCAGCTGGCACGGGGACTTGTTCAATTTAGGGGCAGCATGAGGAGCTGCCATGGCGGTGGCCGGGGTGTGCCTTTGGGGATGCCGTTCCCCAGAGAGATGGAGTGAAGAAGACACTTTCTTCCTTGCATTGCTTCCTTTTCTGGGCAAGCCCTGAGGATGCGCGGAGCTGTGGCAGCCATCTTGTGATGACAGAAGAGCTGGAGCAGAGCAGGCAGCAAATCTAGGTTGAAGTTTGTGGTGCAAACGACTCCTTATTTCACTAAATGAAGACAGCAGGGGAGACCCTGGGTGGTTCCCACTGCTCTGTGTCAGAGGCTGACTCAATGCTAACCGAGGGTGTTTAGCTCAGCTTTCTCCAAATAAGCTCCGTAGAAGACCAGTGCTTCCTTTGAATAAAAGTCTGTCCTAGTATTTTAGCTAATATTTAAATTTTATCTATTTTTTCTTTTTGTTTTTTGTTTTGCTTTGTTTTGTTTTGTTTTGTTTTGTTTTGTTTTGTTTTGAGACAGGGTTTCTCTGTGTAGCCCTGGCTGTCCTAGAACTCACTCTGTAGACCAGGCTGGCCTCGAACTCAGAAATCCACCTGCCTCTGCCTCCCGAGTGCTGGGATTAAAGGCATACGCCACCACCAGCCCTAATTTATCTATTTTATCTAACATTTTAAAATAAGCGATTGTCACTCCTTGCAGTCACAACTCCTGGCCATGTGGTCTCTTCTCTAGAGTGGCAGATTTGAGGAGAGGATAATTTTGCCCAGGAGTAACCACATGTCCCTCCTGGGTATTACAATGATAAAATATCCAAGGCAGGCTGCTTTATAAAGAGAGGGGGTTTATCTGGGCTCACAGTTTTGAAAGTCAAATCTCTAGGTTCATCTTGTAGCTTCTTGATGTCGAGTCCTTAGGTAGCCCTGGCCCCCACCCCATGGTAAGAGATAGGGAGCATACATGTACATACTCTGGTCCAATGCCCACGCTGGTCTCCTTATAAAGCCACAGGATTCAGCTGCACACTCAACCTCCTGACGTTGTCCAATCCTAGAGAACTGGTGTAGGCCCCATCTCTGCAGCGAGGTGAGATTTCTGCCCCCTTTCACTCACGTACGGAGATTATATGTCATCACGTCTATCCTTGGGGCATTCCACACAGCAGACCTGCAGACCACGAGCCAGATAGCGCAGAGTCTCCCTGGCAGAGCTTGCCAGAACCTGCCACAGGGGTCATGCCATCTATCAGGGGTAGGCCCTGGGCAAGAAGGCCAGACGAACTCTGAGATAGGGCTTGAATATTAAGCAAGTTTTGACCAACCCTAAAAGACTGAACTAAAGAGCATATGTGTGGTCACAGTGAAATTATGCCAACAATGGGGGGGTTGACACCCACCTACAAGATAGTTCTTGGCTATAGACGGGAAGGTTCTGGGAGTGTAAGACCATCAGCTCTCTCACCCCATGATTTGTCTGCCTTCCACTTTCATGGCAATCCCTTGAGGGTCCTGCTAGTACCTCCTAGTACCACTTAACCCCACAGCTGCTAGTACCTCCTAGTACCACTTAACCCCACAGCTGCTAGTTCCTCCTGGTACCACTTAACCCCACAGCTGCTAGTACCTCCTGGTACCACTTAACCCCACAGGGGCTAGTACCTCCTGGTACCACTTAACCCCACAGCTGCTAGTACCTCCTGGTACCACTTAACCCCACAGGGGCTAGTACCTCCTGGTACCACTTAACCCCACAGCTGCTAGTACCTCCTGGTACCACTTAACCCCACAGCTGCTAGTACCTCCTGGTACCACTTAACCCCACAGCTGCAGGGACAAGTTTTCACCTTAGGTGTCTGTGGAGCCAGGGGCATGGCATTCAGACTCTTTCCGGTGATTGCAAGAACTCATGCTGAGCACAGATCTCTAGCTGAACCAAGTGTGCACAGTGCAGCTTGACTTGGCTCCTCTGGGGTCCTGGAGGCTTCATCTTCTGCCGCCTGACTTGCAGTTTGGAGCTTCATACACTTCATCAGCTAAAGGGTTTGGGCTATCCCATAGGTCCTAGAACCTCCAAGCAAATATTAAAGCCTCTGGCTCGGGGCAGAGTAGCTTATGTGTCCTTCAGGGCCCTAAGCCTAGGTGGCTGAGTGAAGATCTTCTGTACGAGAGGCTGTCCTCTGACCCCACAGCACAGGGAAGGGAACCTGTCACCCACCAAGCTTGCAGCATCTCTTTGTCTGGATTCTAGGGTGCCCTCCGCTCCGCTATGGAGGTTTGACACTCCCAGGACAGTTCTCTGCCACAGTCTGAAGTGAGTCAACAGAGAGTTCAAGGAAAAGAGAGTTTCTCGTTTATTATCAGGATAAAGATGGTAGACCCTGGAAGAGTGGGGACAAGTCTCTGCCCTCCCCTCATTTTGCTTAAGACATTTTGTGCATATGTGTGCCTGCTTGTCTGTCTAATGTGCCACATATGTGCAAGTCTCCATAGAGACCAGAAGAGGGCGTCAGATCTCCTGGAGCAGGAGTTACAGGACACTGCCAGCCAGCACGGGGTGCTGGGAACTGAACTTGGATCCTGAGCAGCCAGTACTCTTAACTGCTGAGCCAACTTCCCAGCCAGTTTGAAAACATTGCTTTTTTTTTAGAACAAAAAGGGATTTTTTTTTAATTGAAACAAAATTTTTTAAATGTTTTGTATTGAGATGAGGTCTCAGTGTATACCATTCTGGCCTTAAAATCACAGAGACCCACTTGCTTCTGCCTCCCAAGTGCTGAGGCTAGAGGTGTGTGTCACCATGCCCTCTTTTGTCTGCCTCTTGAGTGCTGGGATTACATGTGTGTACTACCATATCTAGCTTAAGATACTTTTTTCTAGTATGCATATGTGGTATGGGTACATGCGTGTATATGCGTGTTTGAATGTGTGTGTGTGGCCCCTGGTTTGTTGGGTGTCTTCCTCAGTTGCTTCCATATACTGAGGCTGAGTCTCTCACTTGAACCCAGAATGCTCTGATTTGGCTAGTCTAGTCATCCCCTGCTTCTGGGATCCTCAGTCGCTGTCTCCAGTGCACAGGTGGGCTGCCACACCCACTCAGCTTTTATGTACGTGCTGGGGATCAGACCCCCAGTGCTGATGCTCCTGTGGCAAGCACACACTTGCTGAACCATCACCCTAGCTCCTAAGATACCTTTTAAAAATCATGGGGCTAGCCCTGAATCCCTAGGCTCAAGTGATCTTCCAGATCCAGTTCCCTTGGGATCCAGAGCTACAAGTGTCTGATGCTATGTACTGCTTAATGTTTGAGCACAGTCTGTGTGCTATTAAGAAACATATTCCACAGAGGCAGGCGGATTTCTGAGTTCGAGGCCAGCCTGGTCTACAAAGTGAGTTCCAGGACAGCCAGGGCTACACAGAGAAACCCCGTCTCGGGGGGAAAAAAAAAAACCCAAACCAAATCAAAAACATATTCCAAAGAACCAGTATGCTCCAAGCAGTGGTAGAGCATGTCTGTAATCCTAGCACTCAAGAGGCAGAAGCAGGCAGATCTCTGAGTTAGAGGCCAGCCTGGTCGATGGCGTGAGTTCCAGGACAGCCAGGGTTACACAGAGAAACCCTGTGAAGAAGAAGAAGAAGAAGAAGAAGAAGAAGAAGAAGAAGAAGAAGAAGAAGAAGAAGAAGAAGAAGAAGAAGAAGAGGAGGAGGAGGAGGAGGAGGAAGAGGGAAGAAGAAGAAGAAGAAGAAGAAGAAGAAGAAGAAGAAGAAGAAGAAGAAGAAGAAGAAGAAGAAGAAGAAGAAGAAGAAGAAAGGGAGGAGGAGGAAGTAGGAAGGAAGGAAGAAAGAAAGAAAGAAATGAAGGAAGGAAGAAAGGAAGGAAGGAAGAAAGAGCAAGCAGCGAGCATGGATCAGTGTGTTAGTTTGAATGAAAATGCTGCCTCCTCCCGCCCCCGGGCTGGTATATTTGAAAAATTGGTTCCTAGTTGGTAGAATTGTCGGGGGGGGGGGGGGGGGAAGGATTGAGAGGTGTGGCCTTGTTGAAAGAGGTGTGTCACTGGTAGTGGGCTTTGAGTTTCAAAAGTCGGTTCAAGGCCCAGTCTTCACCTCGGACTTCGGATCAGGATGTAAGCGCTTAGCTATTTCTCTAGCACCCTGCCTGCCTGCCTGCCTGCCTGCCTGCTTGCTTCCCTCCAAGACCATCATGGACTCACCCTCTGAAACTGTGAGCAAGCCTCAAATTAAGTGTTTTCTTTTATAGGTTTCCTTAGCCGTGGTGTCTTTTCAGCATACGACAGTAACTAAGGGAATCCAGCAAGATAGCTCAGTCAGTGTGTAAGGGTGCTGGTGACCAACTTCACACATATGCCGCAGCACACCCACCCTACCCCTACAAATAAAACAAACAAACAAACAAATGCAATTTTAAAATAAGAAGCGGTATGACCTGTAGCCCCACATTCCAGTCTATACTTACAGCTCCTGAACTCAAGACCCCACCCAGATCCCTCTCTGTTCCTTATCTCCCACCAGGGAGCTGGTCCGAGGTTAATTCCTGTTCCTCCCCTCTGACATCTTCCCTCCCTACTGTCCCCTCCCCCTCCACGCAGGATCACCCTGCGCCACCGCCACCGTTTCACAGTGCCTCCTGACAGCAACCCTCCCTCCCATAGCCACTGGCTTTCACCGGGAGGAGTACCAGGCCCGGCACTCCTCAGCCTCCTGCTCTCTGATTCATATTCTCTGCAGAGGGTACAAAGATCTTCTCTGAAGCAAAGCCTCGCTGAGTCTCAGTCCTGCTTGAAATATAAAGATGCTCCCACCTTCTAGGTGACCCCCCTCCCTCCAGTCCCTCATCCGGTCCCCTCCCTTTGGTTCCTTGCTGCAGAGCAGGTCTTGGCTAATGCTGTTATTCCCCTCAGGTGAGGACTTATCTCTGCTCCGAGCCCCTCAGCTTCCGCAAACCCCCTCTCAGGCATCTGCTGCTATTCTAACTTATCGCTTTCGGAGTCCGGGGTGCTCAGGGTCTCTCGAGCCGTCAGACCAATGCAGATTTCATTGGCGTTCACATTCTCCCTAGAGTGCGGCCCTCGAGACAGTAGGGGTGCATGAGAGAAGTACTGGAGAGGAGACTGTAGGGAGCTAGGGGGAGCACCATCCAAAAGAAAGAGAGCTCTGGGCGTGGCGCAATTGCACCGTATCGCCGCCAGGGGTCGCGCTGGCCACTGGGACTCGGGCAAGGCGCGGAGCAGGGATGTGCTAGGTCTGCAGAGGGTTTTCTGTGTTAGGATCCTGGCTAGAGCTTCGACTGGACAGGACTGAGATAAACTGGTATCCCATCCAATGTCTCAGGCGCATAACTGGACAAAACCTTTTGCTCACGGCGAACCTTGACCATAGCACCTCCCCTTTTGCGAAGTCCTGCGAGGCGGCCACACCCCCTCGAGAGCCTTCTGGCTGGCCCATGTTCTCCTCCAGGCAGTAGGAGGTTAGAAGCCTGGTGAGATCCTGCCACTTTGAGGATGTGGCCACCTTGCTGTGCTGCGCCAACATCAAACCACACAGACAGGATTCATGTCTGTGGCCTTTTGCTGGAAAGTCCCCAGGAGCCACACTATCCCTCTATGCTCTCACCGTTAGCAGCTGACACAACGTTGACTTTTAATTAGACCAGAGAAATCTGCTTGCTTCATGAGTCCTATCCAGCAGGGCCCAGGGCCTTCTGGAATTATTCAGTCCCCAAATGAGCTACTCCAATATACTCCAAACACACTTGGCAAGACACCTACAACAGTTCCTTAAACACCTCTGCCAACACAGCAGTCGCGGCTCCAACCCACAGGTACAAAACCTCCTTACCCACATTGTCTGGACAGCCTATCCCACCCAAGCCTCCCACATTCTGTGCTCCAGCAGCATCCCTAGCCAGTCCCCAGTCACAAGAGTATGTTTTCATATGACCAACCCCTGACATCCACCTACGAAGACACCTTGGCAGCCTTCCCTCTCTTCCTTCCGAGATGGAAGGTAAGCTTGAGTAAGCCACCCGCTCTTGCTCCCCAATGGCACCTGCTAGTTGCTTGCTTTCATTACTATTTCTTAATATTTATTTATGTGTGTGAATGTTTGCCCATGTGTATGTATGTGGACCACGGACATGCATGGTGCTTGCAGAAGGGTCCAGGGTGACTTCCAGGTGGTTGTGAATTGCCACATGGGTGCTAGGAATAGAATTCTAGCTAGTTCTCTGTAAGAGCAGGCAGTGCTCCTAACCGATGAGCCACCTTCCAGTCTTACTTATTTGCTTTTAGGTGACTACTAGTGATTCCACTGAAGGAACCTTGATCTGTCACCTGGTAAGTCTCTCTGCAGCATGTTTGGCCAACTCAGGAATAAACTGTTACTATTTTGCAAAACTCCTAGCTTCATTGATTAGCAAACTGTGTAGGGAACAGGCAAAATGGGCCATTGAGTAATGAATGCTTCTTGCCATTCTCCCGCCCATCCATTCATCTACCCTCTGACCATCCACTCTTCCATTCACCCATCTAATCACACCTCCAGGCAGTACAGCTCTACAATGCCCCCAGTGTCTGTGGTGGACACTGCTTCCCAGAAGTACCCATTGGCTAGCCCTGGGGTGCAGAAGGAGCCCCAGGAGAAAGATCTTCTGAATGGGTTTGGAGGACTGGGTTGGCTTTTTTTTTTTTAAGATTTATTTATTTCATGTATGTGAGTACACTGTCACTGTCTTCAGACACACCAGAAGAGGGCATCGAGTCCCCATTACAGATGGTTGTAAGCTACCATGTGGTTGCTGGGAATTGAACTCAGGACCTCTGGAAGAGCAGCCAGTGCTCTTAACTGCTGAGCCATCTCTCCAGCCCTGGGGACTGGGTTGTTAACATCTGGTGGTGGCCCAGTGACCTTGCTGAAGGGACAGTGGGACACAGACAGTCACTGTGTGTGACAGTAAAGGTGCTTGTTCCTTCAGAGGTGGCAGAACGTGCTGAAAGGCAGGTTTGAGAATTCAGGGTCATCTGGGTAGTGAAGCTGTTGCTGTTCACCCCCATAGTGGTGATAACCCTTTGTCCCTCGTGTCCTAGGTAAGAGATGCAGGCTGGGTACAACTGTGCAGCCGGCTTTTGCATTGTTTGAGCAAGTCCCAAGGCCAAGGCCAGGGGACTTCCTGAGAAGGAATCGGGGCATTGGGGGACATGCATGACACTATCAGCTTTCAGCCCCCAGGTACACAGAGCCAATGTTATCATTTGATCTGGAAGTGCTCCCCACGGGCTTGGACCGTTCATGAGGCTGTGGAACCGATGTGGAACTGAGGTGCAGCGTGAGGAACACAGCAGTGGTTCTCAACCTTCCCAATGCTGTGTGACTCTTTAATACAGTTCCTCATGCGGAGGTGACCCCCGACCATTAAGTTAGTTTTGTTGTTGCTACTTCATAACTGTAAATTTGCTACTGTAGTGAATTGTCATGTAAATATCTGATATGCAGGATATCGGATATGTGATCAACCCTTGTGAAGGGGCGGTTCGTTCCCCCTTTCCCCTGCAACCCACAGGTTGAGAACAACAGGACATTGGGGGGGGGATCCTGGAGGTTGTACATCCTGTCCTCTGCTCCATAGCCCTTAATGGGAGCAGCCTCTTCGATCCCTCCCTCCATCATGATCTAATCTGCCCCATCATGCCTTCACTACCTCAGGGACTGAACCCTCCAAGTCTGTGAACAAAGTCAAACTTTCCTCTACTAAGTGGCTTCTGTCAGATATCGGATCATAGCACTGCATCAGTAACTATGGTGGCCTTGACCGTGGGACGAAGCCTTGTGATGTGTCTGGCCTTCCCTTGGATTGCGGCTGTGCACACTTGCTTTCCGTAGGCCCAGAGAGCCTCTGCTACCTCTCAGCCAACAATGAGAGTGTCCGAACACCTCTGATGTGCCGCCCTGGGAAGGCAGAGTGCTGGGGCGACAGGCCACGGGTCTGCCATGATGTTGGGAGCCAGAGCACTGCCTGAATGTCGCTCTGGGAAGGCAGAGTGCAGTCTAGGATAGGGGCCCCAGTCCATGTTGTTCTGGGTGAGAAACAGCGAGATCTGGGATGGGTGCTGTGTTTCTCAAACTCCTGTGTACCCAGAGCCAGTGGGAAACTCGAGGAGTTGAGAAAGGGGTTCCCATTCTCCTGTGCACCCAGACATTGCTGGGACCTCACGGAATTGGGAACAAGGGTCCATGGGGTGGAATCTGGCTTATCTCCAAGTGAGTGCCAGAAGTACTGAGGGGCTGGAAGAGAGGCCATCTATGGGAGGTCTGGGTGCAGCTCTTCAAAGACCTCCCCAGTCTTTGATGAAGGAGACAATCCTCGCTTATCCAAACTATTATTCATGGCAGATGAAAATGCATAGGTCAGCCGGGCGTGGTGGCACACGCCTTTAATCCCAGCACTCGGGAGGCAGAGGCAGGCGGATTTCTGAGTTCGAGGCCAGCCTGGTCTACAGAGTGAGTTCCAGGACAGCCAGAGCTATACAGAGAAACCCTGTCTCGAAAAACCAAAAAAAAGAAAAAAAAAAAAAAGAAAAGAAAAAGAAAAAAAGAAAATGCATAAGTCTTACTCAGGGTGGACCAGAGATTGAACACCTTTTGCAGGAAGGGATGCCCAGGAAGGGAAGCTCGTTGCCTAAACACTCGGGCCTATCTAGACATCTCATTAGCATGGAGAACTCTAGTTTTTTGTGCTGTTTAGGTGACTGTTGTCATGGTCCCCTTAGTGGTGTGTCGTGGTCACATGTTTCAGGACCAATAGTCTGGCCAGGAGCTGACTCTAATGCCTGCTGTTCTCAATTTTGAGATTTACTGGGGTTTTTAAATCTGCTTTGACCTTACCAGTTCTTCTGTCTGGTGGCATGGTTGCCCCACATGAGGGTCTCAGCCTCCCATGAGCGGAGTCTCTATGAGCCAAGTGCTCATGGACACATGAGTCTACTGCTCTGTGTTGGTTGGAGCCTGTGAGTCAGGCTCTTGTAAAGTCAAACTAAGGGGAGATCTCTGCACAGGCTGTGTGTTCTTGTAAGTGCACCCATGTAGCCACTGTGTAGCACCTGTGTTGCTACTTTGTGGGTTCTTCTTCCTTGCAACCTTTTCTTCCACCCTTCCAATCCCCTATCACTAGATAGGAGAGAAAGAAGAATGGAGGGGAAAGGAGGCAGTGTTATCATTAGATTACTTCCTGCTGGGTTGATTAAGGACACCAAGTTCCTGGGGGGAGTCCGGGAAGTTTGATCTTCACCATCAGATATCTAATTTCCTCCTCTCTCTCCTCCTCCTCCTCTTTCCCCTCCTCTTCTATGACTACTTAACAAACAGCGACCACCACCAACCAATCAACAACCCACACTGCCTCTTGGGACTCATTTATATACCCTCTTAAATGTCCCCAAAGTTTCAAATGTCACACGCTTGCAAAAACTATCTGTAGCAGGCAAAACCACGCCCCTGCTAGAGCACTGGGCAAACCAGTCAGCAGCTGTGGACAGCCTGAAGCAGCCCATGTCCCCACACCTGGGATATGAAAATTCTTAGATTCTTAGAATATTTTTGTGTTTTGAAAGAAACCAAAATTCCAAAATTGTCACTACATACCCATTGGAGTGCCTGTGTGGACATGGATCAAGCTTTACCACTAAGAAGTTTGCTTGGCTGGTAGATGTAAGGAGAACTACTGTTGGCAGCACTATCCCAGGACAGGTGGGTATGCATTGCATGAGGAAGCCAGCTAGGTATGAGTCAGAGAGTGAGCAAGCCAGGAAGCAGCGTTTGTCTGTGGTTTCTGCTTGAGTTACTGCCCTGACTTCTCTCAAGGGTGGATTGTGACCTGGAAGTGTAAGCTGAGTTGTTTTTAGTCATGGTGTTTATCACAGCAATGTAAAGTAAACTAGAACAGACGCAAAGCCCTTTAACCACCATAGAGGCTGGACTTGAGGAAAGAGATACAGTTAGGAAGTCACTGCTGTCCTCTGTGGGCATCCTTCCAAGCCTCCCCCAGGACCAATGGGCGACTATCCAGGTGGACCGGGGGGAGAACAGCCCGGCTTTCTGGGGTTATTATATACTAGTCATAAATTGACGCTCTTTAATCCCTGGGGCTCATCATGTTTCTAAGATCACAGACCATGAGCATCAAGTGACAAAAGGCTCAAGTCCTCTCACAGGGTTCTAGTGACTCTTGGGCATGTCCTGTGGTTAAGTCCGTGGATCTAAAGTGTGTTGAAGTTGGACATATGTGACAGCTGGCATGAAGTCCATGCTTGTCTCTGTGATCTATAAGAAGGGCCTGGGAAGGAGCCTCTAGGAAGGAGGGAGACAGATTCTCTCCACAGCCTCCAGCAGGATCGACCCTACAACCCATTGCCTCAAGTCTTCTGGTCTCCAGAAGAAGAGAATGAAGTGGTCATTTGTAGTGACTGGGTTTGTGGTGGTTTGCTTTGGTAGCAGTAGGAAACTCATAGACACCCCTTTGCTGCTGTGTGATTCAATGCACAGGTGGGTGGGTCTGTGATGCACAGGTGGGTGGGCCTGTGATGCACAGGTGGGTGGGCCTGTGATGCACAGGTGGGTGGGCCTGTGATGCACAGGTGGGTGGGCCTGATGTGGCAGTAGACCATCATAGACCATCAACAATGGCAGCTGTTCTAGATGCTCATTCTGGTTTATTTATAAACAAAGCCTGGGCTGGTCTCAAACTCAAGAGCCCCCTGCCATAGCCTCCTGGGTGCTGGCAGTACAGGTGAGATCATGTGGGTGGGGTGTGTGATCTTTTTGGAGTGAACCACCACTCCTTTGAAGCCTGGTATGAAGTTACTAACCTTTGTTTTTCCCTCAGTCTCAATTAATATGGCCAATCAGAAAAAAAAACAAAAACAAAAACATTCCTTCCCTCTACGTGGCATTACCCCACCCTGGTGACCTTGTCTCAGGATCGGGTCACCTCTTGTCTTCTGTCAGAACAGTTTACAGAGCCTTTACTACCCTCATGTCTCTCGAGTCCCCTCCTTTACTGTGTCACTTCACTTGGACCT
>NW_019168513.1:317274-394026 GCF_000001635.26 Mus musculus | reverse complement strand
AGAGGAATTTTGGAGGAGTAGATATTCTTTACTTAGTGGGCAAGTTTTAGTCACTGCTTTTGCAGGGCCTTCTACTTGTAATCTTGGAGTGTGCCCCCCTAGAATGAAATTATGCCCTCAAGTTTGCTCAGGAGATCCTGCCCCAGTAATGAGAAGGGGCATTTAGGTTTGATGATAAAGGAATGGGTGAAAGTTCCTTGATCCAAGTTGACAGTCTGGTCAGTGGCACATTTGTATTGTTTCATATCCTCCATTGTCCCTTGTATCCTCATCAACTGCTGAGGGATCTCGGGGAGTCCTGCAGTACTGAGAAAGTGGCTCCAGTGTCAGCCAGGAAGTCTATAGGTTGGCCCCAACATTACCAATTACTATAGGCTCCTTGGGGTCCAATTCAAAGGAGCCTAGACCCACTAGTCTTCCACAGTCAGGACCAGTTTGGGTTTTGAGGAGTAGAGCTACTTGCTTCATACATGGTGGTTATGCATTCTTCTGATGCTCATCAGGGCAGTCTACCTGCTTTCATTGTGGATATTTGTTCTTCCAGTTCCCCATTCCTTTACAGTAAACACACTGATCTCTTAGTGGTGACTTTTTCTTTCTGATAACAATGGCTGTGTCCTGTAATGCTGCCACAGTGGCTTGCTCCATCTTTCTGACCATTTGATCTTTCTTATTGTTCCAGATGTCAAGTACCTTTTGAGCTATTTTTAACAGCTCAGACCTATTCTTCCCTGCAAATTTATTTAACTTTTTAAACTTTCCTTCATAAGGGGTCAACTGGGAGACGAAGGTCAAATTAACCATCTTCAGATTTGCTATGTCTTCCAGATTCATTGGAGTATACATGTGATAAGCTTTCTGGAGGCACTCTAAGCGAGTTAAAGGCAATTCGTCTGGACCTTAGACAGATTTGTGGGGCTTCTTGCTGTTCTTTTCATCCATTCTGTCAGAGCCTGGTAGGAATTACTGACTGAGTCCCTGCCTTCCTCAGTGTTGTAATTCCAGGGGGGCTTTCACCATGTCAAGACTCAGCCAATCTTCTTACCCCTTGATTCATCAGGCAGTGAGGCTATCTCGATGATGGCCTCAGCTACCTTCCTGAGAAGAGAATGCAGAGAATCCATTGAGTGTCATCCCAAGTAGGGAGATGATTGAAAAAAATAGAATTGGCCAGAAAAATCAGGAAATCAGAGCTGATACTGAAAGAGGTAGGGACAGTTCTATTTTTTCCAGCTGTAGAGGTCTGAGGTGGAGATAGGATTATAGAGGTAGTTTCAATCTGGATATTGCCACAAGGGAGCAAGAACAAAAACAGTTTTTCTTTCCAAGCCTGGAGCTTGATAATTCAGGAGGGGTGATCGAATTTTCTGATGTGGTTGGAGGTGGGGTAGAGGGACAGGAGCAGAATTGTCTAAGGAAATGATATGAGATTCTATGACCTGAGACAGGGGAGCTGTGAAGGGTTGAGAGGAGATTGGTAGAGGGAGGGGGAGAAACTGGAAGGTGTAAGGCATAAGGCAGAACCTGGTAGAAGACCTGGAACTGAAGGACAACAGCTTGGGGCCCATTGCCAGGCATGAGAGGGGAGGTCAGGGGAGATACAAGCAGCAGGGAAGTTGATTAAGGGGTTGGGTAGAAACCAGTTTTGGAGACACAACCTACTGAAGCTGTCTTGGCTGCACCCTAGTGCGGGTGACTCAGATGTCAAAGGAAGCTGTGGATAGAGGTGGTCATAAGTGGGGAGGAGGGGCTCCAATTCTTCTGGCTAATTCTGCAGGACAGAATTTGGATGAGACTCCTGTGCTAGCAAGGAAAATTTTCATAAAGCAGGTTTTAGAGGAGGTGCGCATGAGTCTGGACAGCCACCTCCTGGAGGTTCCTTATACTAACTAAGAGAGCTTGGCCACCCATTTTCCTTCATTCAGGGAGGTGGGACAGAAGTAGCCTCAGCCCACTACAAAATATTTGCAACTTGATTTGGATGGCCAGAATTCTCATAGATTATATTTACCCTTGTCCAGGGTTAAAAGTGTGCCCTCAGGGATCCAGATGACCCCAAACTTTGGCTACTCAAGCTCACAAAACATTCACAAACATCTCTGTGATGGGATAGCCAAATCTTCCTTGTTAAAGATTTTTAGAATGCAGGTCAGAGGACTGTCCATCCTATCAGTCTTGTTTCTCACGTTGCTCATCTAAGTTAGTAACCCCTTGTCATAACACACAAAGACAGACTGAGAAGGCTAAGCTGATTGCATGACAGACTTCAAGTTGGTATTTAAGAAGACTAGGCCTAAGAACTGGGCAAGTCCAGGCAAGCCCAGGCAATTTAATTACTAATAGAAAAAACAAACAAACAAACAAACACCCAGGCTCCAGCCTTCATGCCCCATAATGGTTCTAGAAGGCCTAGAGATACCGTAAGATAAAGCTCATCTACTGTGGAATTCAATGTGCTTTAAATCGAACCTGTGAGCTCTCTGTCTTCGAAATGGAAGATCCCCAGCCTGCTAGACTTCTGCAGAATAAAACACTCTTTGTGTTTGCATACTATTTGAGTCTGGGATATAATTTTTCAGTGAAACTTGAACCCTTACGTTTGGAGGCTTATCTCAGGAGTTTCTGGAGACCCCCTGACCCAAATAGTGGAGTGTTTTTCTGATCAGTAAATCACGGTACCTGGTTGTCTTTTGTCACTTGTCTTGTCCATCTCTGTGTTTTTGTTTTTGGTTTAATCTGTGTTTCTGTTTCGGATTTAATCTGGAGGCCGAGAGGGACAAAGTAGATGTGTATTTTGTCACTTGGCCAGGGGCAACGGAGGATGCTCTTGACCCCCTACCAGAAGCTGGAGAACTTATTAGTTCTCATCTGGATTCTGAACTGGCTGTGGGTCTATGAATCTCCCATACACAGGGAGGAGGACCATCACAGACAACCTTTGGGTTTGCTTTTGTTTTCCCAGGGATGTCCTTCTCTGTCTGTGTGTATTCTGTTTGTGCTTTTTGTCTTCTTGTACAATTTTTTTTCTCTGATTCTTAGGATGGGAGATGCACAAAGCACCCCACTAAGCTAGTCCTGAACCATTTTAGGATTTTTGCTGAGTTGCAAAAGACTCCAGTCTGGTTGTTTGTCCCTGAAAACTAACCATCTCTTTCAGGAATGTATCATCCACCTATGGCCTAAGGAGTGGACTTTCCATCTCCCCATCATTTACAGGGTGAAGGTTTAGTTTCTGAGGCCTGAGGCTGCCCAGACCAGTCCTACAGACCTTGCTGCTCCACACTCTTCTTCCTCTAAGGGAGGGCCAGCCTCAGATCCCTGCCTTGCTCCCGCTCCCCTTTTCTGTTCCTGAGTAATATCTCTCTATCCCCCTGCTATGTTTCTGCTCCAACTACTGCTGCCACTGCCCCTGCCCAGCCAGCATGAATGGAAGGAAGAGCAGCCCTTCACTCCCTTGACTCTCCTGACTCCACTTGGAGTACACCTCACACTCAGACCCGTACTGTCCAGAGGGCGGACTCTACTACTGTAGTGCCTGGGAAGTGTTAGTGCACCCCCACCCCCTCAAAACAGACAAGAGTGTCGATGCAAATCACAACAGGATCCTTATTCAAGCTAGCTCTAGTCCCTCAGCCACCACTGACACACAGGACAGTTTTGGTGGAGAGGAGTCCTGAACATCTACCCGAGTAAGGCTTTTTAAAAAGCAACAAGCAGGGCGGGGTGGGATGTGAGTGTTTCTAGTCTGGCAAGTATCTAATTGGAAAGCTACTATGGCCTTTAATATAATTAGCTGGCACTGGGAGTCAAACCGTAAACTTTAGTTCTGCTTCCCTCTGCCCTGGTGGTTCTTAGGCAGAGAACAGACTTGTTGGACATTAACCTGGAAATGCTGGATTTGTTGAGGGTAAGCCTAGAAACTGGAACTAGGCTCAGGAGAAAGCAACAAGCCTGGCTGGGGTGGGTGTAACTTGGAAACTAATGCTAGGTGCCGGCCTGCTAGTTTACCTGAATTCAAGTTCTCAACAACAAACCAAACCTGGTGGTTCTTGCTGAACTTCCAATTAACCAGAAATAACCAGTGGGCCATGGAATGTCTCCCTTTGCCCTGGATGGAGTATTGGTGGGCCTTTTGAGACCCCCTACATCCTCAGACTAAAGTCCTACAGAACCAAATGACTTACCAGATAGAAACTTCTTCAAACAAAACAAAACAAAACAAAACAAAACAAAACAAAAAACAACAACAAGGATAAAGATAAAACGAAAGGGAAGAAAAGAAAATGCTTGTAGTTTTCAAGTGTAGCTAGCTGTTCACTTCAGGAGTTTACAGAGTGGAAAGCACTTCCTCTGGAGCCTTGAGTCAGCTAGGTTAGCTATCCCAAGGTGTGCACACCCACTGGGGTAGCTTACCAGCCTCCGGAGGGTCTCAGAGTAAAGATCCCAATATCAGCAGAATTTGGGTAGGCTGTCTATTTCAATGCAGACTCCAAATGTTAAATCCGAAATTTTCAAGGAGAAAAGACAAAGTCCACATTGTTCAATTAAAGCAAGCTGTGTTTTGTGGTGCACCGAAGACTACACAGCTGGCTGCTTCACCCTAAGTCAGGTTTTAAGAGAACAGCCCCTGTTGGCCTCTTGATGTCCCTCTTCTAGGAGAGATAAGGTGTTCATAGGGGTGAGATGTTATACATTGTTAGAAGGATATGAAGAATGTGAAAGGAAGAAACAAAGGCTAGTATATACAACATGTGAATGGGGTTTCAAGCAGTTTACAGCCAGACCTGAGAAACAGGAACTTACTCTTAGTTACAAATAGAAGCCTTATTTAGAAAGGACAAAACACAGGACAAACAGGGACTTATCTACCTAATGTAGATAAATCAAACAATTTTTTAACTGTCTTAACTGCAAACAGAACTCTTAACCTACAATACAGATTGTTCCTGTTTTGGGCTCACAACTCCTCTATCCTAAAATTACTAATGTAAGAACTGTGGGTTGCTGAATAGCCACCATATTCCAGCTTTCCCTGCCACAAACGGCCAGTTGTTATCAAATACCCATTTATCTGGAATGTATATCTATAAATATCTACAGTAAAACAGTACTCTATCCAGATTTGTTTTCCTTTCATATCTAACAAATTTTGACTTTTACATTACTAGAGAGAGAGATAAGTAAGATATTATTAGTAAGGCACATTCTAGGTGTGTCTGTGAGGTGTTCCAAATACCATTAGCATGTGAATTAGCAATCTGATTGGGAAAAATCACACTTTGAATGTGGGTAGCACCATCCAATTTTGTTGGGACCCAGGCAAAAGAGGAGGACACTTGTCAGCTTATCTCAGAATAAAAGCTAGAACTTCGGTCATACTAGGAAACCTCTTGCAAACTTAGTCTTTGGGTAATTGCTATTGCCCATGGATCTCAGTCCAGCTTCCCCAGCTCTTCCTTGTGTTCTCGCATCAGCGACTCTTCAGAGAGCTTCCATGACTTCAGCCTCAGAAAAAAACTACAATAAATGTTCCTCTGTTCTGTGGCTTCCAGGTTCTTACATTGGACAACTGATTTTTTTCTAGCTCTTCAGCCTACAAGAGCCAGCCTCCAAACATGTAAGTCAATCTACTAAATCTCATTTTGTTGTCAAATGCTTATTTTATTGGTTCTATGACTCTAGAAGGCTCTAAATAATACAGAGTATCAGAGGGTTAAAATATAGGAACAAAACAAAAACTAGTTGGCTCCTTAGAGATGGCACTACTTGCTTATAGGATCTGTTAAGGAATAAAAACATGAGTGTAAAATGATGTACTTTCTGCACATGTGGTAATTCTTTGTTTGCATGAAGAAGGTTCTAATAATTACTGTTAAATCTAACTTTATAACCACACTAAACTCATAAGACAAACAAATTCAGTATTATTTTAAGTAAATGTTGGTAGAACAGAAGATTTTGTTCATTTAAATTTACACATACCAGATTTGCTTGACTCTTAATACTTTGTCTTGTACTTTCCAACTGTTTCTTCTCAAAATTCTTATAACAAAAATATTCCAGAAAGGTAATCTTGCCTGGTATTTTAAGGTTCTACCTATCATTTACAGAATGGAATATTACGTTATGGAAAAATTACAGAATGGATAAGGTTAAATTTGACAGTGCTTAGCCTAAGTACTACTCTTTCTATACATTTCTAAACTTCTTTCTGTAATATAGCTAATAAAATAAAACATACAACTCTCACCTCAAAGGAGGAGGTAAGAGATAGTTTATTCTGGAGCCAAATATGAGTGACCACAGCCCAGGAACACAAATTTAGGTTACTCCAAATACCGGGTTTTGGTGTAATAATGGAATAAGGAATGTTAATGGGATCTGGTGGTCTGTTTATACATTCTGAATGACTTATCTGATAGTCACAGTGTGCTGGGAGCCATCTTAGATCTAATACCATGTATGATAGATCAGAACTCTGAGGAAAAACAGGAGCCTGTGGTGCCTTGCTCTCCATCCACCTTTTCCTTTGCAAGGTTGACTTCCAAATCCCTCACACTGAAATTAAGACTTGGTCTTTCATAAGCAACACATCGTTACTACATCTAACAAAACTGACATGAGTCTTTCATATCATCTAAACAAACCTAGTCTGTGTTCAAGTTTTGCTCGGTTGTCTAAACTGTGATTTTGCTGGTAATTTACTCAAGATCCAAACAATGTTCACTTGTCATATTTAGTTTGTTGTGTTACTTAATCCTATTTAACACTCTTTTCATATACACCTGCATTATAAATAACCCTTAAATGAAAATACCATGCTAATAACCTTAATATGAATTGTGTGGCCTTGCCTTCTAAGGGCTTATAGTCGTAAAAGTAATCATGTATATAATCATAGTCAGAACTTCCTACATGAGACATTGTCATTTTTAAAACATTGTCACAGATAATTGTCTGAGCTGGGGAGATTGTCATTCCTAACTTATGCAAACAAAAGTTAAAATGTTGAGGTCACAGAGTTTATCATGTAAGGGGCGTAGGGAAGTCACTTAAGACTACAAGAAGTACTGTTTCAGTTCCAAGAAACTATAATTAATATTAGTATGTAGATGTCACTAATGTTAAATGAATCCTTTAAAAAATGACATTTGTCTATTTTTCATCATCATCAAAGAAATAACGGTCTGCCCCCAGGGAAGTACTAAGCTGCAACCTTGACCTTACTATTCACAGCTCTCTGAGATGTGTTGCTCTTAGTGTCTTAGTAGATAAGGGAGATGAGATATGGGAAGTTAAGGGGCTTAATCAAGGGTCCACATATATAGAGCAGAGGAGCCAACATACAAATCCATAGCCTTATGATCAAAGTTTGTGATGGTCTGCATACAACATCCAGACCCTGCATCTCCATTGAGTTTGTATGCCTCAAAAACTCTCTCCCTCTTGTTTCCAGAGTTCATTTTCCAGTGGCCAGCTATGAAGCCAAATACAGGGTTTGACTTTGTGAGGAGAAGGGCAGTGACTATTGAGATTGAATCCTGTCCTTGGGGCCAGTTCTGAGAAAAGAATGACCTTCAGCACAGCTGGCTGGTACCTGGACCTCTGCTTGATATCCAGGCTAAGCTGGGAGCTATGGCTACTCTTTACCTCCCTTGTGGTTCTATGAGGCAATTGAAGGAAGAATAGGAAGCAGGGTTGTAGTGGTATTAAGGGGCCTGGTGGAGTATATAAGATAGGCTGTGAAGTTGGTAATGGAAAAAAGTTCATGGTTTCCTTAGCAAAGAAGAAAATAGATTCTAATATGTTACCTCATTCTACTCTTGTTTGAACATAAATTTTGGAAGGAACTATCCCCAAACTTTATAATCTTTCTAGGCTTAAGTGAGCATGTCCATAACTAGATAGTTTTCTGTTCATGTAATAATATTCACTGACTTTTTAAAAGCTCAAATATAATTTTATTAGAGTTTGAAAGTAAAACAACAGTGCAAGAAAAGCTGTAAGTCCCAGTAACTTCTGGGAGGAGGGAGGTGGGTAAGAAGATGAGAGATAGCCATGATGTTACCAAAAGTTTGAGGAGGAGTACTGTCAGAGTTGCAATATGTGGCCAGGGAAATCAAGGGTAATTCTTGGGACTATAAGTCTGTTAATAAATGATTTTAAGAATAGACTCAAAAGGAAGCTTAAGAACAATTTTATTGGTGTTTTAAAAATGATGGAATGCAAACGTTAATTTTCTGCATCTGCCTGGAGAAAGAAGATGGAGAAGAGAAGTAATGTTACCTTAGGTAAGCCATAGAAGTCAGCCACATGGAAGACAATCAACCAAAGGATGGGCAGAGGAGCTTTAGAGAGAGTGAGAGTTCCAGAAAGAAAAAAAAAAATACTTGGGTTCTCTTCATTATCCAAGATCAAAGGAAGAGAACAAGGAAAGGTGGAAAGACTCGATAGAACCTCTTGGCATCTGTGGAGCAACTGTATCACAGACAAGAATTATGGGAAGGAAAAGTGTATGACCTTATGCAGTAATAATTATTCCTATCTCTGTTACACAGCTTTTGATGAGCCTCCCTTCCTGAGGAATAGTCTCTTAGCCAGGTGATTGACCTGCCCAACTGGGGTATTAGGTCTTTTTTTTTCACCCAGGCCACAGGAATTTATTTCCCTAAGCCCCCACAGAGCCCTGATCAATACCACTGCAATAACCTCTCTTCCCCTCTGAAGAAGGAATCTTAAAATCCTTTTCAAACAGATCAGGAATCAGAGACCCCAGACATTTGGTATTTCTTATCTGCATCCAAGACAGGACCAAAGATACTGTCAGCTATAGCCAACAACACAAAATGAGCTCCTACCCCTCATCTGCCATTTTGTGTTCTCATCATTCCCCCCTCTAAATAAGTAATCCTAATTACCATTTAGGGGGTTAGGATGACAATTGAATATGGCTTCTTCCTGCAGCACTTGTGATACTCCTGCAGTAATCCTATATAGGGGACCCAAAAGTACAACAACAGTTTCATTTGTATAACAAATAAGTGTAGTAATGAAAGGAAGTCCTTGTATGGCATTTGTATAGAGATGCAAAAAGGAGAGCTAAATCTATCCCTATTTCCATCCTTGTCCTCTGAGACCAGGAGAGAGAGCACCTGTCCACACACCTAGAGAGATGGATGAAGGTCACAGACAACTAGAGTGGGAGGGAGCCCTTTGAGAACTGAACAGAAGGATTCTCTCCCTAGCAGATGTGATCACAGGAAGCCCAAAGATGGTCAAGAGAGAAGCAGAGGGTTTCTGACTGGAGAGGTAGAGAAGAAGGAAAGCGGGGGCAGGAGAAGGCAGGCTGCAGTGTCCTTGGGGATTCTGTGGGAATGGGGGTTTCATGCATACTGGGAGCAAGAGGATCTGTGCTTTGTGAGGATCCTAGTGGTGAGGGCCCCACTGTGGACAGATGCCGCTGAAGGCCGTGAGCCTAGGGGCTGCTGCATTCATCGGTAGTGAGATGATGTGACCGGAACCCAGGTGGGAGGCTAGAGAGACAAGGCCACACCTTTCCAAACCACCAACAAGGAAAAAGCCCCAGCAACACTGAGGGACAAAGCATCACCTGCTAAGGTCCAGACTGGGACCCTACACTGAAATTGTGTCTCCACCAATCTGAGCACTTGAGATCCCACACTGGTGCATCCTTACAGGTTAATTACTGCCAGACAGGGCAGCCTCTGTCCACACACAATATTTGCATAAGAACAGTGAATGCTTCAGGCTCAGGCTTCCAGTCCCTCAGTCCTTCCAATACTGAATGTTCATACTTGCTCTGCCCCCCACTCACTGTGAAACTAGGAAGATGATTTCACCTCTTTGAGTCTTATTTGTCTCACTCACAAAGAGACAATAGTGGTTCTAACGTTGAAGCACTGTGACACAGCCATGATAGCAATAATATCCACAAAGCTCCGAGCTCAAAGCTAGTGCTCAGGAGGCAGACTGTATGCTTGAGGCCCTCCATGGACTTCTCATTCCCCAAGGCTCACCTCCTCCAGGAAATGTTTCTTGATCACTCAGGGTCAGTCTCTCCACTTCTTGGCTCTAATGACCCTCACAACTGCCCCATCTTCTCTGCCTGACAACTGGTACCTCTCTATGAGCTGTCCTCATCTCTCCCAGTACACAAAAATAATTATTCGAGAGCAGAAAAGCCTTCTCTTGTGTGGGACCATGAAAGGCAGGCTGTTTTCTGGTTGAGCTAGGTTCAAACCCCAGAGACCCAGCAGATTAATCTGCAAGGGATGGAAGGCCTGTTTGTCATGCTCCCAGACATAGGCTCCTGACACGAGGACCCAGCTCTTTAATTCTGTGTTCATCAGTCATGAAGGCTGTCCAGACTCCACTCCCACAGTTACTTGGCAATAGCCAGGTATGCTCCTCCCGACAGTTACCCTGCAACAGCAAGGTAGCCCAGCCCACTATAAAAGGGGCTGCTTGGCCCCTCCTTTCACTCTTGCTTCTCCTGCTTCTCTTTCTTCTCTTGCTTTTCTCTCTAGCCCTCTTGCTCCCTCTCCCTTCTCCCCTCTCTCCATGTACTCATGGCCACCCTCTGCCTCTATACTCTTCTCGGTCTGCTTTTCTACAATAAAGTTCTAAAACCATGGACTGTCTCTGCTCATCAAGATCCACCATGCTGATGCAATGGAGCAGGATTCTCTCTAAGGAGCTGTGCATTTAACACCCCCACTATGAGGTCTTCCTGTGCTCCAGCCATGGCTGCCAGTCAACCCAAGCAGCCCTCTGAGTTAGCAGTCTGAGCTAGACAGACTCTTGCCTGCCCAGAAATCACCCAGCACCTATCCCCCTTCTTCCTTTGGCCCTGGGGCTGATTAAGCTGCTCTTGGGGCCCCCACTTTGTTCTCAGCTCTTCTGAGACATCCAGTGGTGTCTGGAATGTCTGAGACTGAGAACCTGTCAATCTCTGGCCTCCATAAGGCCTAGAGACCCCAGAGCCTGCAGTACCCAGTTGTGGAGCCAAGACTGTGCCTTCCCCACTCCCTAGAGTGGGGTCCAGCAGCCTAACACTGCCTGACACCTGTCCCCGGTGGTTCTATGGGGTCCCATGGCTGTCTCCTGTGTTAGCCCTCCCAGAGCCCCAGAGCTCAGGTGGGACATGGGTCATCTCTCCCAACCACTTTTATTTGCCCACACCCAGAACCCAACACTCTTGCTTCTGCCACGGTGCAAGGTTGGGCACATCATAGGTGCAC
Organism: Mus musculus; assembly: GCF_000001635.26. Classification (NCBI taxonomy): domain Eukaryota; kingdom Metazoa; phylum Chordata; class Mammalia; order Rodentia; family Muridae; genus Mus; species Mus musculus. The sequence goes on along the minus strand of NW_019168513.1, from coordinate 382,765 downwards.
CAAGAGGCAGATATCATCAGCAGGTTTGCTAGGATTTTGTCCTATATGACAAAGGCACTGGAAAGCTAGTGAAGGCTCTGGGAAAGAGCAACGGACAGAAGAGTCATTGAGTGAACACTGACCACAGCCGGTGATCTTCCCAGTATGTTTCTGTTCTCCCCCCACCCACCCCCCGAAACAGAGCCCAGCAGCACTGTGAGGAATGTGCTGGGGACCTGGCATTATTAATCATCTTTTTTTTTTTTAACCTATGAAGCTGTTTAATTAGGTTAACAATTTAGAAGACCAGTTTGTGAGGATACATCCCGTTTGTCAGGGAAAACTGAGAGCGCAGGTAGCCCTGGAGCTGAGGAGCAGCTTTAATCTTTGGCAAAATCTGCAAATCCACAGCTTTCTGGTCAGCCTTTTGCTGCTCTGTAATCTCGTATTTCTCCTTCTCTGTGTCGAAGATCTCGCCCTCCTGATGCCTGGGCTTGCGCAGCTGCTTCTTCTTGAAGTAAGCGTCAGTCAGGTGTTTGGGGATTTTAACATCGCTGATATCAACTTTTGTAGAGGTGGCAATGACAAACTTCTGGTGTGTTCTGCGCAGAGGAACTCTGTTGATGACAAGAGGCCCAGTCACAAGCAGCAAGCCACTGTCCAGCTGCTTCAGGAAAACCACTCTCTTGCCCCTGTGGCGTCCAGTGAGGATGATCAGGACAGTTCCGGGAGTGATGCTGGAGCGGAGCCTTCTCACGTGCTGGCTGAAGGGCTTCTTGCCATGGCTCAGCAGCTTCCGAGGAACATCTTCGGTGGGATAATACCTAGGCATTTTTCGAAGCTTCACCACCCGGGTGCCACCGTTCTTGTCCCCACCAACTGTTTTGGTGACAGTAACAAGGACCTTCTCTTTTTTCTTCTTCTTCTCAACCTTGGTCTTGGCAGCCGATTATTTCCTTTTGTACAGGGCCTTCCTGGAGTACATAGCAGAACGGGAGTACCTGCCAATTCCTCTCACCAGGACAGGGTTTCGGCTGCAATGGGGCTTCGCCTTCTTGGGCTTTTTACCCTTAGGGTGAACCTTTTTGGCTACTTTGGTGGCCCGGGGCCGGGAGGCAGCAGCATCACTGCCAGCCTTCTTGGCCGCAGGTTTCTTCTCCTTTGTATCAGGCGCTTTTTCACCCGCCATCTTGCAAGACGGGACAGAGAACTAAGGCCCATCTTTTTTTTTAATTAAAAAAAAAACTTTATTCTTTTTTTAAAATATATTTTATATTACGTATTTTCCTCAGTTACATTTCCAATGCTATCCCAAGAGTCTCCCACACCCTCCCCCCCACTCCCCTACCCACCCATTCCCATTTTTTGGCCCTGGTGTTCCCCTGTACTAGGGCATATAAAGTTTGCCTGTCCCAATGGGCCTCTCTTTCCAGTGATGGCCGACTAGGCCATCTTTTGATACATATGCAGGTAGAGTCAAGAGCTCCAGGGTACTGGTTAGTTCATAATGTTGTTCCACCTATAGGGTTGCAGATCCCTTTAGCTCCTTGGATACTTTCTCTAGCTCCTCCATTGGGGGCCCTGTGATCCATCCAATAGCTGACAGTGAGCATCCACTTCTGTGTTTGCTAGGCCCCGGCCTAGTCTCACAAGAGACAGCTATATCAGGGTCCTTGCAACAAACACTTGCTAGTGTATGCAATGGTGTCATCGTTTGGAGGCTAATTATGGGATGGATCCCTGGATATGGCAGTCTCTAGATGGTCCATCCTTTTGTCTCAGCTCCAAACTTTGTCTCTGTAACTTCTTCCATGGGTGATTGTTTCCAATTCTAAGAAGGGGAAAAGTGTCCACACTTTGGTCTTCCTTCTTCTTCAGTTTCATGTGTTTTGCAAATTGTACCTTATATCTCGCTATACTAAGTTTCTGGGCTAATATCCACATATCAGTGAGTACATTTCATTTGAGTTCTTTTGTGATTGTGTTACCTCACTCAGGATGATGCCCTCCAGGTCCAACCATTTGCCTAGAAATTTCATAAATTCATTCTTTTTAATAGCTGAGTAGTACTCCATTGTGTAAATGTACCACATTTTTTGTATCCATTCCTCTGTTGAGGGGCATCTGGGTTCTTTCCAGGTTATGGCTATTATAAATAAGGCTGCTATGAACATAGTGGAGCATGTGTCCTTCTTACCGGTTGGGACATCTTCTGGATATATGCCCAGGAGAGGTATTGCGGGATCCTCCGGTAGTACTATCTGCAATTTTCTGAAGAACCACCAGACTGATTTCCAGAGTGGTTGTACAAGCTTGCAATCCCACCAACAATGGAGGAGTGTTCCTCTTTCTCCACATCCTCGCCAGCATCTGCTGTCACCTGAATTATTGATGTTAGCCATTCTGACTGGTGTGAGATGGAATCTCAGGGTTGTTTTGATTTGCATTTCTCTGATGATTAAGGATGTTGAACATTTTTTCAGGTGCTTCTCAGCCATTTGGTATTCCTCGGGTGAGAATTCTTTGTTTAGCTCTGAGCCCCATCTTTTAAGGGGGTTATTTGATTTTATGGAGTCCACCCTCTTGAGTTCTTTATATAGCAAACATTCATCTTAGTGCAAGTGTTTTACGTTTCTCCTCTAATAATGTATTAGAGCCCCCAGATATTAATGGGCCAGATAATAATTTTTATTACGTATTTTCCTCAATTACATTTCCAATGCTATCCCAAAAGTCCCCCATACCCCCCCCACTTCCCTGCCCACCCATTCCCGTTTTTTTGGCCCTGGTGTTTCCCTGTACTGGGGCATATAAAGTTTGTGTGTCCAATGGGCCTCTCTTTCCAGTGATGGCCGACTAGGCCATCTTTTGATACATATGCAGCTAGAGTCAAGAGCTCCGGGGTACTGGTTAGTTCATAATGTTGTTCTACCTATAGGGTTGCAGATCCCTTTAGCTCCTTGGGTACTTTCTCTACCTCCTCCATTGGGAGTCCTGTGATCCATCCATTAGCTGACTGTGAGCATCCACTTCTGTGTTTGCTAGGCCCCGGCATAGTCTCACAAGAGACAGCTCTATCTGGGTCCTTTCAGCAAAATGTTCCTAGTGTATGCAATGGTGTCAGCGTTTGGAAGCTGATTATGGGGTGGATCCCTGGATATGGCAGTCTCTAGATGGTCCATCCTTTCATCACAGCTCCAAAATTTGTCTCTGTAACTCCTTCCATGTGTGTTTTGTTCCCAATTCTAAGAAGAGGCACAGTGTCCACAATTTGGTCTTCATTCTTCTTGAGTTTCATGTGTTTAGCAAACTGTATCTTATATCTTGGGTATCCTAAGTTTCTGGGCTAACATCCACTTATCAGTGAGTACATATTGCGTGAGTTCCTTTGTGATTGTGTTACCTCACTCAGGATGATGCCCTCCAGGTCCAACCATTTGCCTAGGAATTTCATAAATTCATTCTTTTTAATAACTGAGTAGTACTCCATTGTGTAGATGTACCACATTTTCTGTATCCGTTCCTCTGTTGAGGGAAATCTGGGTTCTTTCCAGGTTATAGCTATTATAAATAAGGCTGCTATGAACATAGTGGAGCATGTGTCCTTCTTACCGGTTGGGACATCTTCTGGATATATGCCCAGGAGAGGTATTGCAGGATCCTCCGGTAGTACTATGTGCAATTTTCTGAGGAACCACCAGACTGATTTCCAGAGTGGATGTACAAGCTTGCAATCCCACCAACAAAGGAGGAGTGTTCCTCTTTCTCCACATCCTCGCCAGCATCTGCTGTCACCTGAATTATTGATCTTAGCCATTCTGGCTGGTGTGAGGTGGAATCTCAGGGTTGTTTTGATTTGCATTTCCCTGATGATTAAGAATGTTGAACATTTTTTCAGGTGCTTCTCAGTCATTCGGTATTCCTCGGGTGAGAATTCTTTGTTTAGTTCTGAGCCTCATCTTTAATGGGGTTATTTGATTTTCTGGAGTCCACCCTCTTGAGTTCTTTATATATATTGGATATTAGTCCCCTATCTGATTTAAGATAGGTAAAGATCCTTTCCCAATCTGTTGGTGGTCTTTTTGTCTTATTGACGGTGTCTTTTGCCTTGCAGAAGCTTTGCAGTTTCATGAGGTCCCATTTGTCAATCCTCGATCTTACAGCACAAGCCATTGCTGTTCTATTCAGGAATTTTTCCCCTGTGCCCATATCTTCGAGGCTTTTCCCCACTTTCTCCTCTATAAGTTTCAGTGTCTCTGGTTTCATGTGAAGTTCCTTGATCCACTTAGATTTGACCTTAGTACAAGGAGATAGGAATGTATCTATTCGCATTCTTCTACATGATACCAACCAGTTATGCCAGCACCATTTGTTGAAAATGCTGTCTTTCTTCCACTGGATGGTTTTAGCTCCCTTGTCGAAGATCTAGTGACCATAGGTGTGTGGGTTCATTTCTGGGTCTTCAATTCTATTCCATTGGTCTACTTGTCTGTCACTATACCAGTACCATGCAGTTTTTATCACAATTGCTCTGTAGTACAGCTTTAGGTCAGGCATGGTGATTCCACCAGAGGTTCTTTTATCCTTGAGAAGAGTTTTTGCTATCCTAGGGTTTTTGTTATTCCAGATGAATTTGCAGATTGCTCTTTCTAATTCATTGAAGAATGAGTTGGAATTTTGATGGGGATTGCATTGAATCTGTAGATTGCTTTTGGCAAGATAGCCATTTTTACAATGTTGATCCTGCCAATCCATGAGCATGGGAGATCTTTCCATCTTCTGAGATCTTCTTTAATTTCTTTCTTCAGAGACTTGAGGTTTTTATCATACGGATCTTTCACTTCCTTAGTTAGAGTCACGCCAAGGTATTTTATATTATTTGTGACTATTGAGAAGGGTGTTGTTTCTCTAATTTCTTTCTCAGCCTGTTTATTCTTTGTGTAGAGAAAGGCCATTGACTTGTTTGAGTTAATTTTATATCCAGCTACTTCACCGAAGGTGTTGATCAGGTTTAGGAGTTCTCTGGTGGAATTTTTAGGGTCACTTATATATATACTATCATATCACCTGCAAAAAGTGATATTTTGACTTCCTCTTTTCCAATTTGTATCCCCTTGATCTCCTTTTGTTGTCTAATTGCTCTGGCTAGGACTTCAAGTACAATGTTGAATAGGTATGGAGAGAGTGGACATCCTTGTCTAGTCCCTGATTTTTGTGGGATTGCTTCAAGCTTCTCACCATTTACTTTGATGTTGGCTACTGGTTTGCTGTAGATTGCTTTTATCATGGTTATGTATGGGCCTTGAATTCCTGATCTTTCCAAGACTTTTATCATGAATTGGGCCAGATAATTTACATTTTACTTAAAAAGAAAGAAATAAGCCATCAGACTCTTATGGTGACACCTCTTTTTGACAGATTGAGAGATAGGCTTGATAAACTGCTCTAAAATGGGCACATAACATGCTCATCCACTGATATACAAGAGTACACAAACAGTTTGTAATGAGTGCTGTGATTTCTGTATACAAATAATTACCATTCCCCCTGAAGGGCTTTCCTTTCCTCCATGCCTTCCCAATTGCTCAGGGCAATTAAACCACAAATCCCCTGTGCTTCTATTATAAACTCTGACCTCAGTCACCAGTAAATCAGTCCTTGAAGGAAACAAGGTCCATCAAGAAACAGGAATATGGGCTATGGACAGTGTCCTCCCTTCCTCAGCTACTCTCCTAACAGGCATCCTAAGGAGGTCTCTTCATCTCCGTCCTCCCCGTTTGATCACTGTAAAAACTCTGCTGTCATGAATTGTCTCAAGTTCCAGAGAGCAAGTGAGACATTATAGAAGGCCATGCAGGGTGACTTACCCCTGCACAGACACAGGAAATATGACATTGACCAATTCTTAACTTCCTGGAATGTCAGTTTCCCATCTGTTCGAGGAAAGGTTTGGTTCTGACAAATCTAGCTTCTGCAGATTTGCAGTTGACTCCTAGGTGCTACAAGACCAGAGCATCAAGAATTAGAGCTAAGCAATCAAAAATGCACGCAAGCGCACGCACACACATACACAGAGAGAGAGAGAGAGAGAGAGAGAGAGAGAGAGAGAGAGAGAGAGAGAGAGGAAGAGAGAGAGCTCACCTAGGGGAATCACTCCCTGTGCATGCTCAATATCTAAATGATGAACCCACTGGGCACACTCCATCTTCAGGGTAATTGCCCACCCCTGAAAATCCCCAAGTGAGTTAACCTCTAAGCAAGCTCAATTTCCAGGAGCTCAGAACTTACCTAATCCCTAAGGGAGTTACATACTGAGTTTATTAACTCTCCAGATGGACTACTCACTGAGATTAATACTCAGCTGAACTACCCTCCAACCATGTGAAACTATCAGGTGAGTGACCCAATGAGCATGCTCAGACCCACATGTGTTGCCCACTGAATATGCACAGATCTAAGTGCACTGCTCACAAGGCATAACTTGGTGGTAGGTCTCTAAAACTCTCATCTAAAGCACCAAGCAGATCATGACTTCTGGGGTATTCAATGCAAGCACAGGACAATGAGAGCCTCCTCTTTAGTGAAAGTTTAGCCTGTCTTCTTGTATTTCCCAAAATCGGAGAAACACACAGTAGGCCACCAAGAACAAGGTGAATTAAACAAATTCAGGCATCTTAGTCAAGTCTGCTTCTGTTAATATAGAAATTATTGTAGCATGTGGGGGGCTTGGTTGCATGATACACCAAATCTAGATCCTTACAGATAAACTTTCTCTAGTCAGCATCCCCAAACAGAGCTGCTGCTCCTCACAGGTCCACAAGGTCATCAGAGCTATAAGCACTCAGAATGTTTTAATGTCATCCTTGAAGATGACCTCATTGACATTCATGTATCAGTCCACCTCAAAAGAGACCTCACATCCCTTTCAGGTACACAGAAAATCTTCCAAGCAGTCCATGTGTTTCACCAAAGTGCACATCTCAGAAAGTTTTTAAAGATTAAATAGTCATTCAAGTAATAGTCTCTGGTTGCATGGAATTAAATTTAAAAGAAATACATCAAAGTTTAGTACATTAAACAAATGCTTTTAAGTAAACCGCAGATTGATGAAGAAATTACAAGGGAAACTGGAAAATTTCTCAAACTAAGTGATAACAAAGGTAACATTACAATTTGCAAGGCACAGTTAGAGTGTTGAGGAGGAGGAAGGCAGGGCTTTAAATGCCTAAATCCATAAAGTGCCACAGACCCTCTGGAGAGCGTGGCAATAAAGAAGAGAAGACACTAAACCCGCTGTCTAAACTTCCACATACAGATCTAAATAAATAAATAAAAATAAAAAGACAAATAAATCTCAGTGAAGGTAGGAAATGGGAATGGACAGAAGGGGGAGCCATGATGGGAAATTGGTCCATGTTGATTCTTTGAAAAGATTAAAAATAAATGGATACTCCAAGACTGTGGCTCTGTTTATAAGGAGAGAAAACAGGAAGTTTTTCACTCCAGGCTTTATATCTATTTTTTAGAATGAAAATATTCTGACCAACTTTAAGTTATAAAGTTGATAACTAAGCAAAATGCACACATTCCTGGGGCAGGGGGAGGCTTATCCAAATGAACAAGACATAATTTTTTTATTTAATTTAACCTGTATTTGTTCATTTTTAATTTTTAACAATTTTTTTCTACAAAGAGTACTTGAAAACCCATGGGATTTAAATGTCGAATATTTTATAAAGAAATAATGCCAATATGAAACAAACTCCTGAAAGTCATGTTAAGAAATCAAATTCTCAGCTCATTTAATCAAGCAAGGATAACTCGATACCAAAGCTGATAAAAACTAGAGATATTTTTTAATCCTATGAAAATATTATCAAATCAAGTGTATTAAAAAACAAGTTCAACAAGTCTTCACCAAGTCTCCAAGGAGGCAACAAGGGCATGGAGTTGATGGATTAAATATTAGAAATGTTTGGGGAAAAAATCAAGAGAAAAATGCAATCTATGACACTTAAAAATTAGTAAAATAAGGGAGAAAGTTCAGGTAATTCACACTTACAAAATGTTTTTTGTTGATGTTTCTAACATATCTTGGAGAGAAGTCTCTTGCTACATGTTTTTGCTGTGATTTTTTTTAAGGTAATGATGGCATTTGTTAGGTGCCTTATAATACCCTACCTCATGGTGAAAACTTCAAAATTTCTTAAAAATTAATGACAATGAGATTTTATGGTATGTATGTGTGTCTGTGTGCATCTGTGTGTGTACATGTAAGGTCACAGTCAGAATACATGCTCCAAAATGGGGCTCACATGTAAGGTCACAGTCAGAATACGTGCTCCAAAATGGGGCTCACATGTAAGATGACTTAATCCTTTGACAAGTACCTCAACAAGGGAAAGGAGATCTTCTTTACTATGGCCCTAGGACAATGTATACAGAAAAATCTTAACTCCTACCCCATCCCATACATGAAGATTAATTAGAGATAGAGCCCATCTCTCCTTTTGGCTAAGAACAAGTGCGGGTAGTTCATAAACCAAACACACTGCAGAAGAAGATCCTGGAGAAAATGAAAGGATGTCTCTGAGACTTGGTAAAGACAAATAATAAATGAATTAATCCAAATTAAATCCCTACTCCTCCAAATACAGTGCTAATGGAATTAACAAGCATCCAACAAACTGAGAAAAAAATCATAACACAGACGTCTAACAAGAGAATTATCTCCAGACTATTTCAAAGACTATTAACCAACAGCAAAAAGAAAACAGTACAATGTTCAAACTGGGTTAAACGAGCTACAGACAATTACTGGCTACTGAGAGAGGGAGTAGTCCTTGCCATGAATGAGTCCCTAGGAAAAGTAGTCCTCTCTGCAGTTGAGTCCCCTAGTTAGCTATTCACATATATTATCATTAAAGACAAAGAAGTCATGCATTTGAGAGGAGTGAGGAGGGAGACATGTTAAGAGTTAGAGGGAGGATGGAGAGTGAGCATTGTGATATAAACACAGTGTACATTTTGAAATTTTAAATATATTTAATTTTTAAAATGTTTAGAAAATAGGAAAGAAGCTTAAAAAGACATTTCATGGCACTGGGGAGGTGACCTCACAGGTAAAATGCTTAATGTAAAAGCATGAGTGTCTGAGTTCGGATCTCTAGTGCTCATGTGGAAAGCTGGTACCTGCTTATAATTAGGGCTCTGCAGGGCAAAGATAGGTGGATCCCAGGGAATCTCTGGACAACTCATCTAGTAGAAACAGCAATCTCCAGGTTTTGTAAGAGACTCTGTTTCAAAAAATAGGTGAAGTGAATGAGGACGACATCTGGATATCAACCTCTGGCCTCCACATGAACCTACTCAAATGAGCAGATACATACATACATATATACACATACATGCATACACACATATGTATATTTATGTACATGTACACATGTATACACATATGTGCATATACATATGTAGACACACATACATATCTACATACACAAACGCATATGTACACACATACACACACGTACACACACACAAACACAAACACACATTTATACAAAGGTACTCCACAAAGAAGATACTATGAATAGCCTCCCAGAATGAAAAATTCTAAATAGCAATATTCATACCCACAACAATACATCTTTTTTGAGGCATTAAAGATCCAGGGCCTTGTTCTCACCAAGCAAATACTCTACCACTGAGCTATAACATCCCAGCCCTTGGGTTTAAGGCAGCATATCACAGTACAGCACAGACTGGGTTTAAATTTGTGATCCCTCTGCCTCCACCCTCCCAAACACTGAGATCACAGGTTTGTATCATCACACCAACCTTCAAATGTGTTTTCAAATGATAGAAAATGAGAATAAGGAGTCTTCTGATGGAAATAATCTAAAACTAGACAGTTGCACAACTAAATAAATTTACTGCCATTGAACTCTGCCTCTAAATAGGTGAGCCTCATATCTACATTATTTCTCAGTACACTCACACAATGCTATTGGACACATAAATCACGAGACAGACATTAAAGGGGAAACTGAATTGTAAAGAGAAGCTGAAGAATGATAAGCATAAAATTCAGGACAGAAGTTATATATGCGAGAGGATGAAGTCATAACCTGAAGGAGAATTGGCTATTGTCAATCTCCTTTTTCAGTGTACTGATTGGTGAGCATAGTGGCCAGAATGAGAAATGTTCCTCCCATGGACTTGGTTCCCACTGGGTGGCACTGTTGAGGGGGAACCTTTAGGAGGTGGGACTTTGCTGGGGGAAGTCACTGGGCATGGACTTGTGGACTTAAAGGCTCTCTTCACTTCTTATTTGTTCTCTCTCTCTCTCTCTCTCTCCATGTGTGTGTGTATGTGTGTCTTTTCCTTCCTCCCTCCCTCCCTCTCTCTGCCAATGAAAGACCCACAACTTGAGGACTCCCCCATGTTCTGACTCAGGAGAGGCAAACACACCAAATCACTCACAAGAAATGGTCTTTTTTTTATTTTTTATTTTTATTACATATTTTCCTCAATTACATTTCCAATGCTATCCCAAAATTCCCCAAACCCTCCCCCCCACTCCCCTACCAACTAATTCCCATCTTTTTGGCCCTGGCATTCCCCTGTACTGGGGCATAAAAAGTTTGCCTGTCCACTGGGCCTCTCTTTCCAGTGATGACTGACTAGACCATCTTTTGATACATATGCAGCTAGAGTCAACAGCTCCCGGGTACTGGTTAGTTCATAATGTTGCACCTACAGGTTTGCAGATCTCTTCAGCTCCTTGGGTACTATCTCTAGCTCCTCCATTGGGGGCCCTGTGATCCATCCAATAGTTGACTGTGAGCATCCACTTCTGTGTTTGTTAGGCCCCGGCCTAGTTTCACAAGAGACAGCTATATCACGGTCCTTGCAAAAAACGCTTGCTAGTGTATGCAATGGTGTCATCGTTTGGAGGCTAATTATGGGATGGATCCCTGGATATGGCAGTCTCTAGATGGTCCATCCTTTTGTCTCAGCTCCAAACTTTGTCTCTGTAACTCCCTCCATGGATGATTTTTTCCAATTCTAAGAAGGGGGAAAGGGTCCACACTTTGGTCTTCGTTCTTCTTCAGTTTCATGTGTTTTGCAAATTGTACCTTATATCTCACTATACTAAGTTTCTGGGCTAATATCCAGTTATTAGTGAGTAGATAACATTTGAGTTCTTTTGTGATTGTGTTAACTCACTCAGATGATGCCCTGCAAGTCCAAACATTTGCCTAGGAATTTCATAAATTCATTCTTTTTAATAGCTGAGTAGTACTCCATTGTGTAAATGTGCCACATGTTTTGTATCCATTCCTCTGTTGAGGGGCATCTGGGTTCTTTCCAGGTTATGGCTATTATGAATAAGGCTGCTATGAACATAGTGGAGCATGTGTCCTTCTTACCGGTTGGGACACCTTCTGGATATATGCCCAGGAGAGGTATTGCGGGATCCTCCGGTAGTACTATCTGCAATTTTCTGAGGAACCGCCAGACTGATTTCCAGAGTGGTTGTACAAGCTTGCAATCCCACCAACAATGGAGGAGTGTTCCTCTTTCTCCACATCCTCGCCAGCATCTGCTGTCACCTGAATTTTTTATTTTAGCCGTTCTGACTGGTGTGAAATGGAATCTCAGGGTTGTTTTGATTTGCATTTCTGATGATTAAGGATGTTGAACATTTTTTCAGGTGCTTCTCAGACATTCGGTATTCCTCGGGTGAGAATTCTTTGTTTAGTTCTGAGCCTCATCTTTAATGGGGTTATTTGATTTTCTGGAGTCCACCCTCTTGAGTTCTTTATATATATTGGATATTAGTCCCCTATCTGATTTAAGATAGGTAAAGATCCTTTCTCAATCTGTTGGTGGTCTTTTTGTCTTATTGACGGTGTCTTTTGCCTTGCAGAAGCTTTGCAGTTTCATGAGGTCCCATTTGTCAATCCTCGATCTTACAGCACAAGCCATTGCTGTTCTATTCAGGAATTTTTCCCCTGTGCCCATACCTTCGAGGCTTTTCCCCACTTTCTCCTCTATAAGTTTCAGTGTCTCTGGTTTCATGTGAAGTTCCTTGATCCACTTAGATTTGACCTTAGTACAAGGAGATAGGAATGTATCTATTCGCATTCTTCTACATGATACCAACCAGTTATGCCAGCACCATTTGTTGAAAATGCTGTCTTTCTTCCACTGGATGGTTTTAGCTCCCTTGTCGAAGATCTAGTGACCATAGGTGTGTGGGTTCATTTCTGGGTCTTCAATTCTATTCCATTGGTCTACTTGTCTGTCACTATACCAGTACCATGCAGTTTTTATCACAATTGCTCTGTAGTAAAGCTTTAGGTCAGGCATGGTGATTCCACCAGAGGTTCTTTTATCCTTGAGAAGAGTTTTTGCTATCCTAGGGTTTTTGTTATTCCAGATGAATTTGCAGATTGCTCTTTCTAATTCATTGAAGAATGAGTTGGAATTTTGATGGGGATTGCATTGAATCTGTAGATTGCTTTTGGCAAGATAGCCATTTTTACAATGTTGATCCTGCCAATCCATGAGCATGGGAGATCTTTCCATCTTCTGGGATCTTCTTTAATTTCTTTCTTCAGAGACTTGAGGTTTTTATCATACGGATCTTTCACTTCCTTAGTTAGAGTCACGCCAAGATATTTTATATTATTTGTGACTATTGAGAAGGGTGTTGTTTCTCTAATTTCTTTCTCAGCCTGTTTATTCTTTGTGTAGAGAAAGGCCATTGACTTGTTTGAGTTAATTTTATATCCAGCTACTTCACTGAAGCTGTTGATCAGGTTTAGGAGTTCTCTGGTGGAATTTTTAGGGTCACTTATATATACTATCATATCACCTGCAAAAAGTGATATTTTGACTTCATCTTTTCCAATTTGTATCCCCTTGATCTCCTTTTGTTGTCTATTGCTCTGGCTAGGACTTCAAGTACTATGTTGAATAGGTAGGGAGAAAGTGGGCAGCCTTGTCAGGTCCCTGATTTTAGTGGGATTTCTTCCAGCTTCTAACCATTTACTTTGATGTTGGCTACTGGTTTGCTGTAGATTGCTTTTATCATGTTTAGGTATGGGCCTTGAATTCCTGATCTTTCCAAGACTTTTATCATGAATGGGTGTTGGGTCGAATGTGTTTTCTGAATCTAAGGAGATGATCATGTGGTTTTTGTCTTTGAGTTTGTTTATATAATGGATTACATTGATGGATTTTCATATATTAAACCATCCCTGCATCCCTGGAATAAAACCTACTTGGTCAGGATGGATGATTGCTTTAATGTGTTCTTGGATTCGGTTAGCAAAAATTTTATTGAGTATTTTTGCATCGATATTCATAAGGGAAATTGGTCTGAAGTTCTCTATCTTTGTTGGATCTTTCTCTGGTTTAAGTATCAGAGTAATTGTGGCTTCATAGAATGAGTTGGGTAGAGTTCCCTCTACTTCTATTTTGTGGAATAGTTTGTGCAGAACTGGAATTAGATCTTCTTTGAAGGTCTGGTTGAACTCTGCCCTAAACCCATCTGGTCCTGGGCTTTTTTTGGCTGGGAGACTATTAATGACTTCTTCTATTTCTTTAGGGGATATGGGACTGTTTAGATCGTTAACTTGATCCTGATTCAACTTTGGTACCTGGTATCTGTCCAGAAATTTGTCCATTTCATTCAGGTTTTCCAGTTTTGTTGAGTATAGCCTTTTGTAGAAGGATCTGATGGTGCTTTGGATTTCTTCAGGATCTATTGTTATGTCTTCCTTTTCATTTCTGATTTTGTTAATTAGGATGTTGTCCCTGTGCCCTCTAGTGTGTCTATCTAAGGGTTTATCTATCTTGTTGATTTTCTCAAAGAACCAACTCCTCGTTTGATTAATTCTTTGAACAGTTCTTCTTGTTTCCACTTGGTTGATTTTACCCCTGAGTTTGATTATTTCCTGCCATCTACTCCTCTTGGGTGAATTTTCTTCCTTTTTTTCTAGAGCTTTTAGATGTGTTGTCAAGCTGCTAGTATGTGCTCTCTCCCGTTTCTTCATGGAGGCACTCAGAGCTATGAGTTTCCCTCTTAGAAATGCTTTCATTGTGTCCCAAAGGTTTGGGTACGTTGTGGCTTCATTTTCATTAAACTCTAAAAAGTCTTTAATTTCTTTCTTTATTCCTTCCTTTTCCAAGGTATCATTAAGAAGAGTGTTGTTCATTTTCCATGTGAATGTTGGCTTTCCATTATTTTTGTTGTTATTGAAGATCAGCCTTAGGCCATGGTGGTCTGATAGGATGCATGGGACAATTTCAATATTTTTGTATCTGTTGAGGCCTGTTTTGTGACCAATTATATGGTCAGTTTTGGAAAAGGTCCCGTGAGGTGCTGAGAAGAAGGTATTTCCTTTTGTTTTAGGATAAAATGTTCTGTAGATATCTGTCAGGTCCATTTGTTTCATAACTTCTGTTAGTTTCACTGTGTCCCTGTTTAGTTTCTGTTTCCACGATCTGTCCATTGATGAAAGTGGTGTATTGAAGTCTCCCACTATCATTGCGTGAGGTGCAATGTGTGCTTTGAGCTTTACTAAAGTGTCTTTAATGAATGTGGCTGCCCTTGCATTTGGTGCATAGATATGCAGAATTGAGAGTTCCTCTTGGAGGATTTTGCCTTTGATGAGTATGAAGTTTCCCTCCTTGTCTTTTTTGATAACTTTGGGTTGGAAGTCGATTTTGTCTGATATTAGAATGGCTACTCCAGCTTGTTTCTTCAGACCATTTGCTTGGAAAACTGTTTTCCAGCCTTTCACTCTGAGGTAGTGTCTGTCTTTTTCCCTGAGATGGGTTTCCTGTAAGCAGCAGAATGTTGGGTCCTGTTTGTGTAGCCAGTCTGTTAGTCTATGTCTTTTTATTAGGGAATTGAGTCCATTGATATTACGAGATATTAAGGAAAAGTAATTGTTGCTTCCTTTCATTTTTGTTGTTAGAGTTGGCATTCTGTTCTTGTTCCCGTCTTCTTTTTGGTTTGTTGAGGGATTACTTTCTTGCTTTTTCTAGGGTGTGATTTCCGCCCTTGTATTTGTTTTTTTTTTTTTTTTCTGTTATTATCCTTTGAAGGGAAGGATTCAAGGAAAGATAATGTGTGAATTTGTTTTTGTCGTGGAATACTTTGGTTTCTCCATCTATGGTAATTGAGAGTTTGGCTGGGTATAGTAGCCTGGGCTGGCATTTGTGTTCTCTTAGTGTCTGTATAACATCTGTCCAGGCTCTTCTGGCTTTCATAGTCTCTGGTGAAAAGTCTGGTGTAATTCTGATAGGCCTGCCTTTATATATTACTTGACCTTTTTCCCTTACTGCTTTTAGTATTCTCTCTTTATTTAGTGTATTTGTGGTTCTGATTATTATGTGTCAGGAGGAATTTCTTTTCTGGTCCCGTCTATTTGGAGTTCTGTAGGCTTCTTGTATGTTCATGGGCATGTCATTCTTTAGGCTTGGGAAGTTTTCTTCTATAATTTTGTTGAAGATATTTGCTGGCTCTTTAAGTTGAAAATCTTCATTCTCATCAACTCCTATTATCCTTAGGTTTGGTCTTCTCATTGTGTCCTGGATTTCCTGGATGTTTTGAGTTAGGATCTTTTTGCATTTTGTATTATCTTTGATTGTTGTGCCAATGTTCTCTATGGAATCTTCTGCACCTGAGATTCTCTCTTCCACCTCTTGTATTCTGTTGCTGATGCTCATGTCTATGGTTCTAGATTTCTTTCCTAGGGTTTCTATCTCCAGTGTTGCCTCACTTTGGGTTTTCTTTATTGTGTCTACTTCCCTTTTTAGGTCTAGTATAGTTTTGTTCATTTCCATCACCTGTTTGGATGTGTTTTCCTGGTTTTCTATAAGGACTTCTATCTGTTTGGTTTTGTTTTCCTGTTTTTTTTTAAGGACTTGTAACTCTATAGCAGTGTTCTCCTGTATTTCTTTAAGTGAGTTATTAAAGTCCTTCTTGATGTCCTCTACCATCGTCATGAGATATGCTTTTAAATCCGGGTCTAGCTTTTCAGTTGTGTTGGGGTGCCCAGGACTAGGTGGGGTGGGAGTGCTGCGTTCTGATGATGGTGAGTGGTCTTGATTTCTGTTAGTAGGATTCTTATGTTTGCCTTTCGCCATCTGGTATTCTCTGGAGCTAGTTATTATAGTTGTCTCTATTTAGAGCTTGTTCCTCAGGTGATTATGTTAGCCTCTATCAGCAGACCTGGGAGCCTAGCTCTATCGTTAGTTTCAGTGGTCAGAGTACTCTCTGCAGGCAAGCTCTCCTCTTGCAGGGAAGGTGCCCAGATATCTGTTGTTTGAACCTGCCTCCTGGCAGAAGTTGTGTTCCACTCACCATAGGTTTTAAGATCCTGTGGAGGGTCCTTGCGGGTATCCGGAGACTCCCCAGGCCAGGGACCCTGGTGCTGCAGTGGACCGGAAGGGACTTGTGCCCCGGATCAGGCCGGGTTATCTGCTTCCTTAATTAATGCAGTCTCAGGTCCCACACGATTTTATTGGAGCAGGCATTGTGTTTCACTCACCAGAGGTCTTAGGATCCCGTGGCGGATCCTGTGTGGGTCCTTGCGGGTGTTCTGAGACTCCCCGGGCCAGGGACCCTGGTGCTGCAGTGGACCAGAAGGGACTTGTGCCCCGGATCAGTGAGAAATGGTCTTGATGCAAATTGCAAGAGGACTTTTATTTCAAGAGCACTCTCAGGCCCACAGTCATATACCACACAGGGGTACAGGACCATGGTCCACTGAGTAGCTGGGAGAGGGAGTATTTAAAGGAAAAAAAAAACACAACTCAAGGGGGTGGAAAGGGCGTTTTTGGAAAATGCCAAAAATACCAGTTAAGAGTCACGAGGAAGTGCAAAGTCACAAGGAATACCTGGTAATTGTGCGGGTTATTTCTCAAGACAGTCTCTATGAGCCCCTAACAATAGCACATTTGCATAGCAGGTTCCATGAATGGTCAGGGTGGTCCTTTTTGAACAAACACTCCTTGAACCCAGGAAGCAGGTGGGTGGAGGAATGCCACTATCTGTTTTATGATTAGCATGCCTTGGGGCATTGAGTTACAAAGGTCACATTCTCAAGCCTGGGCCTAAAAACCTAGTTTTTATGTTTCACTTTTTCACCAGCATACCCTGCCTTTCCTGATGTTATAGACTCTAGCTCTCCAGAACCATGAACCAAACCAAACTTTTTCTTCCTTTAAGTTGCTTTGGGTCGTGGTTTTTTATCACTGCAACAGAAAAGTAACTACTGTGGATTTTATTATCTGTAAAACAAATGAAAACTAGAAGAAATAAATTATAAAAGAGATTAGGGACTGACATGTTATGGATCTGCATTATAGTAACAAAGCACCCAGTGGTAATCTGGTGGGGTAAAGCTCAGCCTTGTTTAGGAAACAGGATACTACCATGGTTAGGCAGAGTTAGAAGACAATCCCCCAGAGACAAAGTCAGTGGGGAGCCACATAAACTAACAGGCAGAATTGAATAATGAAGAAATGAACAGTACAAATGAAGAAAATCATGGTAGGTTAACAGTAACTCTTTTTTGAATGGAAAGGGAACAGGGATGTTGTGGTAAATCTCTCCAACCCAAATATGCCCTGGCAATGAAAACACAACACAATTAATATGATTACATGCTGTGTACCTAGATTGGGCAGATCTACTGCTACACTATCATCTTCCACAGTTTATGAGACCCCTTAGAACTTGCAGTTCTCCAGGCCACGTGTTTCTTCTCTGATTTTCTCCTTCTTCCTCCTCCTCTATGTCCTGTCCCTCTTCCATTTTCTCCTCCTTTAACTCTCACCTTCTGCTCCACCTTCCCTTTTATCTGCCCAATCACTAGCTCTCCTTTATTTTACAAATTAAGGTGGGAAGCAGGCTTACAGGAAATCACCTGAGTGCTGACTCTTTCCTTGTTTGCAGCCACTCACTGGAGAATGGAATGAACATCAAACATAATTAGCCCCAGGGCTATCCACAACACAGGGACAGCACCAAGTCCTGCAAGGCTGGGTGTGATTCCTTGCACCTTTAATTCTAGCAATTCTGGGGCAGAGGCAGTTTGATCTCTGAGTTCCAGGCCAGCTTGGCCAACAGTCATAGTTCCAGGACAGCGAGAGCTACACAGAGAAGTTCTGTTTTGAAAAACAAACAAATGGGAACAGAAACCTTCTGGTTTCCATCTGTGCTCCAGAGCTAAGGCTGTCCCACAGCCCTCTGCACACAAATCCTGCCAGAAGAGAGCTGATCTCACAGGAGTGCTCTCACTCCTAAGCCCAGAGATGAGACCACCACATTTGCTCCAGTAATTGTCTGAAGAGGGACCTGCCAGGAGTACATAAGGCACAGGAACAGTGGACCAGCTGAGTACAGGATACTTCCAGGTCTCCATCTGTGCCCCCAAAGATAAGGCTGTTGTACAGCCCCTTCATCCAAATCCCACCCAAGAGAGAGCTGGTTTCCCTAGGAGTGCTAACACACCTAAACCATAGGCTCACAGGCCCATGGGAAGGACAATCTCCAGTCAGAGACACCAATATCAACTAACACCAGAAATAACCAGATGATAAGAGGCAAGCACAAGAACCTAAGCAACAGAAACCAAGGCTACTTGGCACCATCAGAACGCAGTTTTCCTAACACAGCAAGTCCTGAATACCCCAACACACTGGAAAAGCAAGATTCAGATTTAAAAATCACATTTCATGATGATGATAGAGGACTTTAAGTAGGACATAAATAACTCCCTTAAAGAAATACAGGAGAGCACAGGTAAACAGGTAGAAGCCCTTAAAGAGGAAACACAAAAATCCCTTTAAGAATTACAGGAAAACAACCAAACAGATGAAGGAAACAAACAAAACCATACAGGATCTAAAAATGGAAATAGAAACAAATAAAGAAATCAGGAAGGGAGACAACTCTGGAGAGAGAAAAACTAGAAAAGAGATCAGGAGTCACAGATGCAAGCATTGCCAACAAAAATACAAAAGGTAGAATAGAGAATCTCAGGTGCAGAAGATACCATACAAAACATTGACACAACAGTCAAAGAAAAAGCAAAATGCAAAAATCCCCTAACCCAAAACATCCAGGAAACCCAGGGTACAATGAGAAAAGCAACACTAAGAATAATAGGTATAGAAGAGAGAGAAGGCTTACAACTTAAAGGGCCAGTAAATATATTCAACAAAATTATAGAAGAAGACTTCCCTAACCTAAAGAAAAAGATGCCCATGAAGATACAAGAAGCCTACAGAACTCCAAACAGACTGGACCAGAAAGGAAATTTCTCCCATCACATAAAAATCAAAACACCAATGTACAAAACCAAAAAAAAAAAAAAAAAAAAAAAGATTATTAAAAGCTGTAAGGAAAAAAGAATTATACAATACTTCTCACGAGAGACACTAAAAGTCAGAAGATCCTGGGCAGATATCATACAGACCCTAAGAGAACATAAATGCCAGCCCAGACTATTATACCCAGCAAAACTGTCAATTAACATAAATGGAGAAAACAAGATATTCCATGACAAAACCAAATTTACACAATTATCTTTCCACAAATCCAGCCCTATAAAGGATAATAGATGGAAAACCCCAAAACAAGGAGGGAAACTACACACTAGAAAAAGCAAGAACATAATCTTCTTTAAACAAACCCAAAAGAAGACAGCCATACAAACATAATTCCCTCTCTAATAACAAAAATAACAAGAAGCAACAATAACTTTTCCTTAATATCAATAAGCTCAATACCCCAATAAAAAGACATAGACTAATAGCCTGGATACATAAACAGGCCCCAGAATTTTGCTGCATACAGTAAACACACCTCACTGACAAAGACAGACACTTACTCAGAGTAAAAGACTGGAAAAAAATTTTTCCAAGCAACTTGTCGCAAGAAAGAAGCTGGAATAGCTATTCTCATATTGAATAAAAGTGACTTTCAAACAAAAGTTATATAAAAAGATAAGGAAGTATACTTCATACTCATCAAAGGAAAAATCTATGAAGAAGAACTCTCAATTCTGAATATTTATGCCTCAAACATAAGGGCAATGACATTCAAAAAAGAAACTTAACGAAAGCTCAATGCACATATTGCACCTCACACAATAATAGTGGGAAACTACAACACCCTACTCTCACCAATGGACAGATCATGGAAACAGAAACTAAACAGAGACACAGTGAAACTAACAGAAGTTATGAAACAAATGGACTTAACAAATATCTATAGAACATTTCATCCCAAAACAAGAGAATATACCTTCTTAGCACTTTATAGTACCTCCTCCAAAATTGACCATATAATCAGTCACAAAACAGACCTCAACAGATACAAAAAGATTGAAATAATCCTATGAATCCTATCAGATCACAATGGACTAAGGCTAGTCTTCAACAACAACAAAAACAATAGAAAGCCCACATACACATGAAAGGTGAACAACACTCTACTCTGATAGCTTGGTCAAGGTAGAAATAAAGAAAGAAATTAAAGACCTTTTAGAGTTTAATGAAAATGGAAGCACAACATACAGAAACCTATGGGAAATAATGCACACAGTTCTAAGAGGAAAACTCATAGCTCTGAGTACTTCTATAAAGAAACTGGAGAGAGCACACACTAGCAGCTTGACAGCACATCTGAAATCTCCA
Source organism: Mus musculus (assembly GCF_000001635.26). Taxonomy (NCBI): domain Eukaryota; kingdom Metazoa; phylum Chordata; class Mammalia; order Rodentia; family Muridae; genus Mus; species Mus musculus. Next base: position 362,056 of record NW_019168513.1, on the reverse strand, counting down.
GAACCAAAAGAAGCAAATTCACCCAAGAGGAGTAGACAGCAGGAAATAATCAAACTCAGAGCTGAAATCGACCAAGTGGAAACAAAAAGAATTATACAAAGAATCAACCAAACCAGGAGCTGGTTCTTTGAGAAAATTAACAAGATAAATAAACCCTTAGCTAGACTAACTAGAGGGCACAGGGACAGTATCCTAATTAACAAAATCAGAAATGAAAAGGAGACATATCAACAGAAACTGAGGAAATCCAAAAAATCATCAGATCCTACTACAAAATGCTATACTCAACAAAACTGTAAAACCTGGATGAAATGGAAATTTTTCTAGACAAATACCAGGTACCAACATTAAATCAGGATCAGATTATTGATCTAAACAGTCCCATATCCCCTGAAGAAAGAGAAGCAGTCATTAAAGATATCTTAACCAAAATTCCCAGGAGCAGATGGGTTTATTGTAGAGTTCTATTAGACCTTCAAACAAGACATAATACCAATACTCCTCAAACTATTCCACAAAATAGAAACAGAAGGTACTCTACCCAATTCATGCTATGAAGCCACAATTGCTGTGATACCAAAACCATAAAAAGACCCAACCCAGAAAAAGAATTTCAGACCAATTTCCCTTATGAATATCGATGCAAAAATAATAAAATTCTCTCAAACTGAATCCAAGAACACATCAAAATGATTATTCATCATGATCAAGTAGGCTTCATCCCAGGGATGCAGGGATGGTTCAACATACAGAAATCCATCAACATAATCCACTATATAAACAAACTCAAAGAAAAAAGCCACATGATTATTTCATTAGATGCTGAGAAAGAAATTGACAAAATCCAACTCCCCTTCATGATAAAAGTCTTGGACAGTTTCAAGAATTGAAGACCTGTAGCCTCCCCCATTCTTGGGTAGGCTAGCTCAGACCTGTTCTGCCATTGTGAAAAGACCACCTAGGATGGAATCTTCCTACATAGATAGGTCTATTATTCTGCCACCTTTGCTCTCGTCTCCAAAACCCCACCACCCACTAACCACTGAGAGGCTGAGCCTGTCTTCATGAGACATTCCTGAATAATCAACAGCCTGGTCACTGAGTGCTGAGAGCCTGATGACCGAGCATCAAGAGCCTGGCATGGTGGGGGATGGGCCTTCCCCCTTTATAAGCTCGAACTCTTAAGTAAACTCTGAGGCCTTGATCAGTATCTTGTCTTGGTCTCCTTATTTCTCTTGCCACCTTCTCTCCATTCAGCCCCAGACTCCCCTTCAGAAAACCAGTTTGTGTGGCCACAAGTAGCTACAAATACCCATACCTAAACAAGGAAAAAGCAATATACAGCAAGCCAATAGCCAACATCAAACTAAATGGAGAGAAAGTTGAAGTAATCCCACTAAAATCAGGAACTAGAAAAGGCTGCCCACTCTCTCCCTACCTATTCATTATAATACTTGAAGTCCTACCCAGAGCAATTAGAAAACAAAAGGAGATCAAAGGGATACAAATTGGAAAGGAAGAAGTCAAAATATCAATATTTGCAGATGATATGATAGTATGCATAAGTGACCCCAAAAATTCCACCACAGAACTAAACCTGATTTAAAAAAAAAAAAAAAAAAAAAAAAAAAAAAAGGAGAGCACGGGGGTCTGCCCGGCCTGAGAGGTTTGTGTCACAGGCGCCGGCGGGAGCCTTCTTGGCTCCGGGACTCCGCGGAGGGCAGGCTGCACGGGTGACCGTGTGGAATACAGAGGCCAGCCGTTTCTGGTACGGGCGAGAGTCGCAGAGCTTCTGGGGCGGCGCCATCTTCGGCTCCAGACAACCGGCCACCTTCCAGGCGAGAGCCACAGAGCTTCTGAGGCGGCGCCATCTTCAGCTCCAGACAGCCGGCCACCTTCCTGGTGAGAGCACGGGGGTCTGCCCGGCCTGAGAGGTTTGTGTCACAGGCGCCGGGCAGACCCCCGTGCTCTCACCAGGAAGGTGGTATTTAGATAGAATACTAAAAGCAGTAAGGGAAAAAGGTCAAGTAACATATAAAGGCAAGCCTATCAGAACTACACCAGATTTTTCACCAGAGACTATGAAAGCCAGAAGAGCCTGGACAGATGTTATACAGACACTAAGAGAACAAAAATGCCAGCCCAGGCTACTATACCCAGCCAAACTCTCAATTACCATAGATGGAGAAACCAAAGTATTCCACGACAAAACTAAATTCACCCATTATCTCTCCACGAATCCAGCCCTTCAAAGGATAATAACAGAAAAAAACCAATACAAGGACGGGAACCACGCCCTAGAAAAAACAAGAAGATAATCCCTCAACAAACCTAAAAGAAGACAGCCACAAGAACAGAATGCCAACTTTAACAACAAAAATAACAGGAAGCAACAATTACCTTTCCTTAATATCTCTTAATATCAATGGACTCAATTCCCCAATAAAAAGACATAGACTAACAGACTGGCTACACAAACAGGACCCAACATTCTGCTGCTTACAGGAAACCCATCTCAGGGAAAAAGATAGACACTACCTCAGAGTGAAAGGCTGGAAAACAATTTTCCAAGCAAATGGTCTGAAGAAACAGGCTGGAGTAGCCATTCTAATATCGGATAAAATCGACTTCCAACCCAAAGTTATCAAAAAAGACAAGGAGGGACACTTCATACTCATCAAAGGTAAAATCCTCCAAGAGGAACTCTCAATTCTGAATATCTACGCTCCAAATGCAAGGGCAGCCACATTCATTAAAGACACTTTAGTAAAGCTCAAAGCACACATTGCACCTCACACAATAATAGTGGGAGACTTCAACACACCACTTTCATCAATGGACAGATCGTGGAAACAGAAACTAAACAGGGACACAGTGAAACTAACAGAACTTATGAAACAAATGGACCTGACAGATATCTACAGAATATTTTATCCTAAAACAAAAGGATATACCTTCTTCTCAGCAACTCACGGGACCTTCTCCAAAATTGACCATATAATTGGTCACAAAATAGGCCTCAACAGATACAAAAATATTGAAATTGTCCCATGTATCCTATCAGACCACCATGGCCTAAGACTGATCTTCAATAACAACAAAAATAATGGAAAGCCAACATTCACGTGGAAACTGAACAACACTCTTCTCAATGATACCTTGGTCAAGGAAGGAATAAAGAAAGAAATTAAAGACTTTTTAGAGTTTAATGAAAATGAAGCCACAACGTACCCAAACCTTTGGGACACAATGAAAGCATTTCTAAGAGGGAAACTCATAGCTCTGAGTACCTCCAAAAAGAAACGGGAGAGAGCACATACTAGAAGCTTGACAACACATCTAAAAGCTCTAGAAAAAAAGGAAGCAAATTCACCCAAGAGGAGTAGACGGCAGGAAATAATCAAACTCAGGGGTGAAATTAACCAAGTGGAAACAAGAAGAACTATTCAAAGAATTAACCAAACGAGGAGTTGGTTCTTTGAGAAAATCAACAAGATAGATAAACCCTTAGCTAGACTCACTAAAGGGCAAAGGGACAAAATCCTAATCAACAAAATCAGAAATGAAAAGGGAGACATAACAACAGATCCTGAAGAAATCCAAAACACCATCAGATCCTTCTACAAAAGGCTATACTCAACAAAACTGGAAAACCTGGACGAAATGGACAAATTTCTGGAAAGATACCAGGTACCCATGTTGAATCAGGATCAAGTTGACCTTCTAAACAGTCCCATATCCCCTAAAGAAATAGAAGCAGTTATAAATAGTCTCCCAGCCAAAAAAAGCCCAGGACCATATGGGTTTAGTGCAGAGTTCTATCAGACCTGCAAAGAAGATCTAATTCCAGTTCTGCACAAACTATTTCACAAGATAGAAGTAGAAGGTGCTCTACCCAACTCATTTTATGAAGCCACTATTACTCTGATACCTAAACCACAGAAAGATCCAAAAAAGATAGAGAACTTCAGACCAATTTCTCTTATGAATATCGATGTAAAAATCCTTAATAAAATTCTCGCTAACCGAATCCAAGAACACATTAAAGCAATCATCCATCCTGTCCAAGTAGGTTTTATTCCAGGGATGCAGGGATGGTTTAATATACGAAAATCCATCAATGTAATCCATTATATAAACAACCTCAAAGACAAAAACCACATGATCATCTCGTTAGATGCAAAAAAAGCATTTGACAAGATCCAACACCCATTCATGATAAAAGTCTTGGAAAGATCAGGAATTCAAGGCCCATACCTAAACATAATAAAAGCAATCTACAGCAAACCAGTAGCCAACATCAAAGTAAATGGAGAGAAGCTGGAAGCAATCCCACTAAAATCAGGGACTAGACAAGGCTGCCCACTTTCTCCCTACCTTTTCAACATAGTACTTGAAGTATTAGCCAGAGCAAATCAAAACAACCCTGAGATTCCACCTCACACAAGTCAGAATGGCTAAGACCAAGAACTCAGGTGACAGCAGATGCTGGCAAGAATGTGGAGAAAGAAGAACACTCCTCCATTGCTGGTGGGATTGCAAGCTGGTACAATCACTCTGGAAATCAGTTTGGTTGTTCCTCAGAAAATTGAACATAGTACTACTGAAATATTCAGCAATACCACTCTTGGGCATATACCTAGAAGATGTTCCAACTGGTAATAAGGACACATGCTCCACTATGTTCGTAGTAGCCTTATTTATAATAGCCAGAAGCTGAAAAGAACCCAGATGTCCCTCAACAGAGCAATGGATACAGAAAATGTTGTACATTTGCACAATGGAGTACTATGCAACTATTAAAAACAATGAATTTCTGAAAGTCTTTGGCAAATTGATGGATCTGGAGAATATCTTCCTGAGTGAATAACCCTGTCACAAAAGAACACACATGATATGTACTCACTCATAAGTGGNTTTAGCCCAGAAACTTAGAATACCCAAGATAAAATTTGCAAAATGTTGGAGACCATACCGTGAGAAAGTAAGCCTTTTGCAGTTTCCCACCCTAATAAGCCAAATGGCCTTGTGGTTCAGAGCTGGTCACCTCCTCCTCCCTATCTCTTCCTGGCACATAAGACCCTAAAAGATTGAATTATAGCCCCCCTTCCTTATCTCTTCCTGATTCCCAAGACTTCTAAGGACATGAATTATGTGCTGAGCCTAGCCTGACACCCCGGACTGTTAAGGAGGAATCTACATTCCAGAGATAAGCCTCAGAGTGCCTCCTGCCTGCAGTCAGAATTCGGCCTTCATGTCCCCAGATACCTGCTTCTTTGTTCTTTGTTAATTCCCCCTCAGCCCCTCCCTACTTCCCCTCGCTGTGTGCTTATAACTTGGAGTTTCAGCCTAATAAACTGAGACCTTGACAGGAATCCTCCTTGGTCTCCTCTCTTCTTTCCCACCCATTTCCCACTCATTTCTCTTCCAGGTTTGCAATCCCCCTCGCACCCACGAATAACTGGGTCCTGCTGGACGGGACAAGAGGCACCTCAACGTTGGGGAACGCTTTCACAGCTCATGGGAGTAAGTTGTCCTCGGTAAGTGATTCATCTCCACTGAGAAATGGGAACTAAACTTTTGAAAGAGGCAGCCTTCATTAAAGGCTTAAAGATATCTCTCAGGGAAAGAGGGGTTGGAGTTAAGAAAAAATATTTGATAAACTTTTTTATTTTTATAGATCAAGCATGCCCCTAGTTTATCATTGATGGGGCAGAGATACACTGTAAAAAATGGTGAAAGGTAGGTAGAGATTTAAATGATAAACTAGCTGATGAGGGTCCTGATGCGGTTCCTGCAACCATCTTTTCTTATTGGGGAGTAACTATCAGAACCTACCACTATGCCTCCTCTCCCTTCTCTGGCAGGATTCCCAGAAGAAGGAGATAAAGAATTAGAATTTGAACATGAGAGAGAGAGAATAAGTTTCAAAAAATCAGTTATTCCCTGTTTGGGATCTTTTAGCAAAAAAGGGGGAAAATGAAAATAAGCTATTTCAGAGCTCTCCTAGGGACAGAAGGAAAACGGGAGACGTCCTGCTTCCTCTCTGGCTCCTATGAAGATATTCTTAGTTCTGGTTAGGATATCTGAGTCCCTTTGAAACATTAAGTTCTATTTTCTCTCTGTCTATTGTCTGTCCTTGGTGCACCATTTGTTCATATGTCTGTTTACTTATGCTTTCTTTTGTTTTGTTGTTTGAATGATTGTTGTTCTGTGTTTCATGTTGAAAAAAAGAAGAAGAAAATGGTTAAAACTTTATCTGGTGACTGTCCATCCTTTGATTTAGTTTAACTTGTTTAAAAGGCAGTCTCAATTTGCACAACAGAAACTGATAAGTTATACTGCACTGTGGCTGGGAGTCAAGTTCAGCTGGAAAAGCCCTGCTAGAGATTGCTTATCTACATAGGATCTCTTAAAGGGGCAGGCAGCCTTTTGCTTGTAACAGAAAGTTAGCTTAAGATTGGTAACTAAGGGTTGGAGTCATGAACTCAAGAAAACAGGTCTTTAAAGATATTTCAAAATAGGGATAATCTTTGGGCCAGGACTCTGGCAGAGTGCTCAGATTGAGAAATGTTTGCGTTTGGGTTGATGCTGAGCTTGGAGGGAAGCAGCCTCAGCGAGGCTCAAGGCTCGAGGCTCATGTGACACTTCTTTTGTTTCACAAACCTTGACTAGGGAAGTTCCTGGGACTTCAGCTCTCCATCCCTTCCTTTTAGCTAAAAGAGCCTTGTTGCAGACCTAGCCAGATGTTGTTCTAAATAAATTTTAAATTCAAAGTTTATAAAAGGTCAATCAGGCTGTGGAATTTATCAGGACATTGCGATTTGCCTACTTTATATAAAGTTACAGTGTACAGAGTTTGCTTATATGTATATGTATATTGTTTCCTAAGTGAAAAGTATTTTAATTACTAATGCTTTTAATAAAGTTAACTTTAAATCCTTGCTCTCACACAATGAGCTTTTAAGTATTGGGGAGTAGCTAGAGCTCCAGATAAGATTCAGAGCTAATATCTTTTAATACTTAGGGTTTTTAGTATTAGAAAATATTAGAAAATTGTGGTACAGAAAATCTAAGAAAAAAATGATTTGCTTCAAAATTTTATTTTCAAAAGCTTCCAGGAGATGTTAATTGGCTAAGACCTCACCTTGAGGCCTTAAAGCAACTTAAACCTTTGTTAGGTGCTATCTAGTGAGATTCAAAATTACTGGTGAGATACAAAAGGTTTCATAGAAAGCAGAGGAAATTTCTGTGATCAATTGTTATCAATTATAATCAATGGTAATTAAATGTTACCTGCTTATTTTATTTATGTGCCCACAACAAATCTTTGGCAAGAGAAAACATTGTTGTAAAATCATCCTTCTTCACCTCAAAGTAAAGTTTTAACACCCTATAAAGCCACTGTGGTGCTAATAAAGAATTGTAAGATAAATTCATATATTTTAGAAAAACTATAACAAAAATTGTATCTTAAGAACCTGGCTAAGTGTCTATTCCTTGTTCCAAACAGCCATTAATTTGGTTATTACAGAATATTAATATTTGATCTATTGCATACCATCATTTTAAATAAAATTGATAATCATTATCCTCAGATAGTTAGAAATTGGTTTTATGCATGCTTCTGTACCTTCTATAAATTCATGCATGCATGCATCCCATTTACTGTGTTTAAAAAACAGCCTTTCTATGGGAGAAAAGTATATGTGAATTGGATCACACACTTAGTCTTTTGAGTTTTCTCCTGTTTCAGCACAGATAATTAAATTGTGTGCTGTAGATGGTGTTTTAAAATGTTGAACAATCAAACTTTAAGTTGTATATTAATAGTCAATATTATATCTCAGAGCTTACGATTGCTTAAAATTGTTCATCCCTCAGATGCTATTAATTCTCATGCTTGCAATTGCTTATGCAACTTATAAGAAAAAATACTGTTCCTTTATGAAGACTGTTTTTGGACAGTTAAGAAATTGTCCTGGGTTGCCTGGAAAAGATCCCCAGGATTTGCTTTTGTGTTATATAGGTTTACATAAAGCTTGAACTGATAAGGATTACAGATAGCTCCTGAAAAGATACAAACTCAGGATCCTTATAATTATTTGGGTTTTAGACTTACTAATCAAGCTGTTTTTCCCTAGAAGATAGTTATTCACAGAGACAACTTAAGGACTTTGAATGATTTTCAAAAATTGTTAGGTGATATTAATTGGCTTCGCCCCCATTTAAAGCATACTACAAGGGAGTTGAACCCTTTGTTTGATAGTTTTAAAGGGAGCTCTGATCCAACATTCCCTAGATCTTTAACCTCAGAATGATTGCTGGCCTTACAACAGTTGGAAAAATCTATTGAAGAGCAATTTGTCACTTGTATAGATTATTCTTTGCCTTCACATCTGTTAATTTTTAATATGATTCATATGCCTACAGGGTTGTTATGGCAAAAGTCTCTTCTAATGTAGATACATTTGAGGATTTCTCCTAAACTTAATATCTTGCCATATTATGAAGCAGTAGCTCAGATGGTTATCCTTGGAAAGAAGCAGGCACTAACTTATTTTGGCAAAGAGCCATATATTGTAAAACAATGTCCTAAATGTATTACATTATTTCCAGTGCCACATTTAGGAGTTAATCCACAAGGTCTTATGCCTAATCATATTTGGCAAATGGATGCAACCCATTGTGCGGAATCTGGAAAATTAAAATATATACATGTTTGAATTGACATTTGTTCAGGATTTCCTTTTGCTTCTCTGCATACAGGAGAGGCCTCTAAAAATGTAATTGATCATTGCCTACAAGCCCTTCATGCCATGCGATTGCCTAAACTTATTAAGACAGATAATGACCATTCTATTCTAGCAAGAATTTTACTTCATTTTGTAAAGAATTTGGCATCAAACATAAAACTGGAATTCCTTATAACCCCATGGGACAAGGAATAGTTGAACATGCTCATTGTACTTTAAAAAATTGACTATATAATCTCGTTCTTTACATATTCAAAATAGTAATGATTTAAGATAATATTTTGGTATTTTTAGAGAATGTACATGCCAAATTGTAAATAATTTGATATTGGTGTCCTCAGTTCCTACCTGTTTCCACATAACGGTGTTAATTCTTGAGGACCTATACTTAATCAATTGCTGCAAATGAATGCTCTTATTTATGATTAATAAATAAATAAATTATACACATGTGACTATAATAACTTTTCAAGCATTCTAGTTACAACCGCTCTTCAAGAGAAACAATTGAAAGTGTAATTAGTCACTGCCCATGTTATATTAAAACTGACTATAACAGTCAAGTATTTAAGATGTTTTGTCAACAATTTAATAATTCTCAAAGACAAGGTATTGTGGAACTTTAAAAACTCTATCTTCTTAAAAACAAAGAAGGGGAGAAATTATACCCCCATGTACATTATTAAATCATACTTTTATTTTTAAGAATTTTGAAATTTGGTTGTCAAAGTTAATAAATGCCTTATAGTATCTTAAAACTAGACATAATCATGTCTAGGTGAGATGACAAAGATCCACTTATTGGCACATGGCATGAGCCTGAACAGAAAGTTAATATGAGGGAGAGAGGAGGTGTCTCTGTTTTTTTCCACAGAATACTGCAGAAGCATGCTAGCTTCCAGAATGATTCATGTGACAGACTGACCTGTGAGTACCTGAGTGCCCTGACAGTGGTGATAGGAAAGCTGTGTTGAGTGCACAGAGAAAGAGGAATCAAGGAGAGCAGCCACTTGCAAACAAGATGAAGAAACTTCCTATCTCCGCCATGGGCTACAGCAAGGAGAGCCGACCTGGTGTCAACTTGGGGTCAACTAAAAATGATGACCTGTGAGGCAGAAGGACTGCTACAGTCTATTTGACAAGATTTCATCAGAGACACTGGTTTTGGCCATTCAGGCCTACTCCCTATAGCTGTGAAAGCTGTGTACCTTACCTATATGCTATATTTTAGATAATTTTAAGAGTTAAGATCACCAATCTTGACAATTGTAATAGTTGTCGATTAACTAATTGTGTAGATCCTAATTTAGATAAGGAATCTGCTGTTAAGATTTTGTTAAAGAGACCTGCTTATGTTTTGCTGCCCGTTAGAGTTAGGAAATGATCCTTAGTTTAAAAATCTGGGAATGCAAACTTGGAAAAGATCAAATGAGCAGTTTTAGGATTTACTGCTTTAATTGCTATTTTAACTTCAATATCTACCACAACTTTAGATCAACAGCTGCATACTGCTCATTTTGTTAATGATATGCATAAGAATATTTCCATGGCTTTGTCAGAGCAACTTATTGTAGATAAAAATTGGAGGCAAAGTTTATTGTCTTAGAAGTGGTAGTCTCAACAATAAGGCAGGATATAGCAAATATTAGGGCTACAAAGACAGAAATTTCAGATATTAGAAGAATGTTGCCTATTCAGTGACATTCAGAATTGCCTCTAGTACTGTTAGAGAGTTAGTGAAAGAAATCAGGCTTTACTATCCACTACATAGAGTTAGAAATCTCAGGGCAAGCTTAACTATGTAAGTTTAGAATTCTTATTATTGTTATGTACAGCAGAACTTATTGTTACCATGGTTAATGCCTCACTACAAGCCATTCATGAGGCCAATTCTACCCTTGCTAGGGATTGTTAGATTTGTTATTTGTCCCAGCCTCCTTTTTATGAAGGAATGGCCCTTTTTGGAGAGGTGATTGCCACCAATGATACTTCCTTTCTGAGATGACATCTGGAGTCTAAAGAAGGGCTGACTCTTGGCCAAATATTTGGTATTGGTCTCTGTCTTTTGGGACCCCAGATGCTTCCCTCCGTGCCCCTGTTTGAAGTGTGTAGTCAAACCCTGGCTCTCCACGTTGCATCTCAGCCTTTTGGGACCCTTTGTGGGTATGCTGTTGCTTTTGTCTTTTGGCCCTTGGGCCTTTAATAGATTAACCAGTTTTGTTAAGTCACAGATTGAAGCTGCTTTAAGCAAGCCGGTTGTGCAGTTCACTACCATTGACTGGATATCCAAGATTCAGACGAAGATCTCCCTTCCACCTATACAGAAAGGACAGCTGCTGGCCTCCAGTTTTCCACTCTTGCTGCAAATGCAGAGTCCCCTTGGTTCCTCAAGCCATGGAGACAATAGAGACAAGGAAGGGTGATCTCCGGCTCCTAATATAGTCAAGAGCCACAAATTGTGGTGTTACGATTGGCATAATTCTTGTGGGTAGAGCCTACAGAGGCCTTGCTGAACCTGAGGTTGACAATTCTCCTTTAGGAGCTGCACAGGACTCAGAATTGTGCATACTGGTTCATGATAATACGAATTCAGTATGTGCACCAGCATGGGTTCAAGGCTAAGCACTGCAGGGGAAGGTCCAACATGACCATTTCTGAGTTCCCTGAGAGATACACCCGGGTTGCACAGAGGTTGGTATCTAGTTCCAGTTACAACTGAAGAATCTTTCTAAGGCTCTGCCTTCCCTCCCCCAAAAGATACCAAGAACCATGAATGTGGGTCGTGACAGCACCCATGGGAGGAATCGGGTCAATGCTCCCCCAGCAATGGTTAATGCCCACTCATCTAAGGATGAGAAGATCATTTAGTCACCTCACTTAAGTGTGGCCTTATTAAATTAATTCAAGGGGGGGGGGAGATGTTGGAGACCATGCTGTGAGAAAGTAAGCCTTTCGCAGTTTCTCACCCTGATAAGCCAAATGACCTTGAGGTTCAGAGCTGGTCACCTCCTCCTCCCTATCTCTTCCTGGCACATAAGACCCTAAAAGATTGAATTATAGTCCCCCTCTTCCTTATCTATTCTTGACTCCCAAGACTTCTAAGGACATGAATTATGTGCTGAGCCCAGCCTGACACCCTGGACTATTAAGGAGGAATCTACATTCCAGAGATAAGCCTTAGAGTGCCTCCCGCCTGCAGTCAGAATTCGGCCTTCATGTCCCCAGATACCTGCTTCTTTGTTCTTTGTTAATTCTCCCTCAGCCCCTCCCTATTTCCCCTCGCTGTGTGCTTATAACCTGGAGTTTCAGCCTAATAAACTGAGACCTTGGCAGGAATCTTCCTTGGTCTCCTCTCTTCTTTCCCACCCATTTCTCTTCCAGGTTTGTGGTTCCCCTCGTATCCACAAATAACTGGGTCCCGCTGGACGGGACAGCAAAACTCATGAAACTTAAGAAGAAGGAAGACCAGAGTGTGGATACTTTGTTCCTTCTTAGAACTGGGATCAAAACACCCATGGAAGGAGTTACAGAGACAAAGTTCAGAGCTGAGATGGAAGGAAGGACCATCCAGAGACTGCTCCACCAAGGGATCCATCCCATAAACAACCACCAAACCCAAACACTATTGCATACACCAGCAAGATTTAGTTGAAATGACACTGATATAGCTGTCTCATGTGAGGCTATGCCAGTGCCTGGCAAATATAGAAGTGGATGCTCATAGTCATCCATTGGATAGAATACAGGGTCCCCAATGAAGAAGTTAGAGAAAGTACCCAAAGAGCTCAAGGGGTCTGCAGTCCTATAGGAGGAACAACAATATGAACTCACCAGTACCCCCAGAGCTCGTGTCTCTAGTTGCATATGTAGCAGAGGGTGGCCTAGACTGCCATCAACGGAGGAGAGGCCATTGGTCTTGAGAAGATTCTACACCCCAGTATAGGGGACTGCAAGGACCAGGATGTGGGAGTGTTGTGTTGGGGAGAAGGGGAAGGGGGAGGGTATAGAGAAGAAACTAGGAAAGGGGATAGTATTTGAAATGTAAATGAAGAAAACATCTAATAGAAAAGAAGGACACATGCCCTCTATGTTTATAGCAGCCTTCTTTATAAAAGCCAGAAGCTAGGAAGAGACAGATGTCCCTCAAGAGAGAAATGGATACAGAAAATGTGGTACATTTATACAATGGAGTACTATGAAGCTATTAAAAGCAATGAATTTATGAAATTCTTAGGCAATTGGGTGGATCTGGAGGATATCTTCCTGAGTGAGGCAACCCAATCACAAAAGAACATGATATGCACTCACTGATAAGTGTATGTTAGCTCAGAAGCTCAAAATAGCAAAGATACAATTGGAAAAACACATGAAACTCAAGAAGAAGGAAGACCAACATGTACACACACTTTACTCATTCTTAGAAGGGGAGACAAAATGCCCATGGAAGGAATTACAGAGACAAAGTGTGGAACAGAGAAAGAAGTAATGACAATCCAGAGACTGCCCCACCTGGGAATCTATCCAACCACAAAACCCAGGCACTATTGAGGATGCCAACAAGAACTTGCTGACAGGACTCTGATATAGTTGTCTCCTGAGAGGCTCTGCCACTGCCTGACAAATACAGAAATGGATGCTCACAGTCATCCATTGGACAGAGCATACAGTCACCAATGAAGGAGCTAGAGAAAGTACCCAAGGAGCTGAAAGGGTTTGCAACTCAATAGGAGGAATAACAATATAAACTAACCAATACCGTCAGAACTCAATGGGAATAAACCACCAATCAAAGAAAACACATGGTGGGACTCATGGCACTAGTTGCATATGTAGCAGAGGATGGCGTAGTAAGTCAATCAGTGGGAGGAGAGGCTCTTGGTCATGTGAAAGTCCTGTAACCCAGTATAGGGTAATGTCAGGGCCAGTAAGCAAGAGTGGGTGAGTTGGTTAGCAGGGGGCTTTCGGGGGGGGACCAGAAAAGGGGGATAACATTTGAAATGTAAATAAAGAAAATATCTAATAAATTCTAAAGATAAGAAAAAAGAGTTGTTGAACATTTTTTGAGTCTTTCTCAGCCCTTCGGTATTCCTTAGTTGACAATTCTTTGTTTAGATCTGTACCCCATTTTAATGGGGTTATTTGAATTTCTGGAGTTTAGCTTCTTGAGCTCTTTGAATATATTGGATATCAGTCCTCAATCAGATTTAGGATTGTTAAAACTTCTTTCCAAATCTGTTGATGGCCTTTTTGTCTTATTGACAGTGTCTTTTACCTTACAGAAGCTTTGCAATTTTATGAGGTCCCATTTGTCGATTCTTGATCTTACAGCACAGGCCATTGCTGTTCTATTCAGGAATTTTCCCCCTGTGCCCATATCTTCAAGGATTTTCCCCACTTTCTCCTCTATAAATTTTAGTATCTCTCCTTTTATGTGGAGTTCTTTGATCCACTTAGACTTGAGCTTTGTACAAGGAGATAAGAATGGATCAATTCACATTCTTCTACATGATAACTGCCAGTTGTGCCAGCACCATTTGTTGAAAATGCTGTCTTTTCTCCACTGGATAATTTTAGCTCCTTTGTCAAATATCAAGTGACAATAGGTGTGTGGGTTCATTTATGGGTATTCAATTCTATCCCATTGATCTACCTGTTTGTCGCTGTACCAGTACCGTGCAGTTTTTAATCACAATTGCTCTGTAGTACAGCTTTAGGTCAGGCATGGTCATTACACCAGAGGTTCTTTTATCATTGAGAAGAGTTTTTGTTATCCTAGGTTTTTTGTTATTCCAGATGAATTTGCAAATTGCCCTTTCTAATTCAGTGAAAAATTGAGATGGAATTTTGATGGGTATTGCATTTAATCGGTAGATTGCTTTTGGCAGGATAGCCATTTTGACTATATTAATCCTGCCATGAGCATGGGAGATCGTTCCATCTTCTGAGATCTTATTTGATTTCTTTCTTCAGAAACTTGAAGTGCTTGTCATACCGATCTTTCACTTCCTTAGTTAGAGTCACGCCAAGATATTTTATATTATTTGTGACTATTGAGAAGGGTGTTGTTTCCCTAATTTCTTTCTCAGCCTGTTTATCCTTTGTGTACAGAAAGGCCATTGACTTGTTTGAGTTAATTTTATATCCAGCTACTTCACTGAAGCTGTTTATCAGGTTTAGGAGTTCTCTGGTGGAATTCTTAGGGTGACTTATATATACTATCATATCATCTGCAAATAGTCATATTTTGACTTCTTCCTTTCCAATTTGTATCCCCTTGATCTCCTTTTGTTGTCTAATTGCTCTGGCTAGGACTTCAAGTACTATATTGAATAGGTAGGGAGAAAGTGGGCAGCCTTGTCTAGTCCCTGATTTTAGTGGGATTGCTTTCAGCTTCTCTCCATTAATTTTGATGTTACAGACTGGTCTGCTGTATATTGTTTTTATCATGTTTAGGTATGGGCCTTGAATTCCTGATCATTCCATGACTTTTATCATGAAGGGTCGTTGGATTTTGTCAAATGCTTTTACAGCATCTAACAACATGCTCAAGTGATTTTTGTCTTTGAGTTTGTTTTTATAATGGATTATGGTGATGGATTTCCCTATATTAAACCATCCCTGCATCTCTCGAATAAAGTCTACTTGGTCATGATGGATGATCATTTTGATGAGTTCTTGGATTCAGTTTGTGAGGATTTTACTGAGTATTTTTGCATCGATATTCATAAGGGCAATTGGTCTGAAGTTCTCTTTCTTTGTTGGATCTTTGTGTGGTTTAGGTATCAGAGTAATTGTAGCTTCATAGAATGAATTGAGTAGAGTACCTTCTGTTTCTATTTTGTGGAAGAGTTTGAGGAGAGTTGGAATTAAGTCTTCTTTGAAGGTCTGATAGAACTCTGCTCCAAACCCATCTGGTCCTGGGCTTTTTTTAGTTGGGAGACTATTAATGACTGCTTCTATTTCTTTAGGGAAATGGGACTGTTTAGATCGTTAATCTGATCCTGATTTAACTTTGGTACCTGGAATCTGTCTAGGAAGATGTTCATTTCATCCAGATTTTCCAGTTTTGTTGAGTATAGCCTTTTGTAGTAGGATCTGATAATGTTTTGGATTTCCTCAGGATCTGTTGTTATGTCTCCTTTTTCATTTCTGATTTTGTTAATTAGGATACGGTCCCTGGGTCCTCTAGTTAGTCTGGCTAAGGTTTTATCTATCTTGTTGATTTTTCTCAAAGAACCAGCTCCTGGTTTGGTTGATTCTTTAAATAGTTCTTTTTGTTTCCACTTGGTTGATTTCAGCCCTAAGTTTGATTATTTCCTGCCTGTACTCATCTTGGGTGAATTTGTTTCTTTTCGTTCTAGAACTTCTAGGTGTGCTGTCAGACTGCTAGTGTATGCTTTCTCTAGTTTCTTTTTGGAGCCACTCAGAGCTATATGTTTTCCTCTTAGGACTGCTTTCATTGTGTCCCATAAGTTTGGGTATGTTGTGGCTTCATTTTCATTAAAGTCTAAAAAGTCTTTAATTTCTTTCTTTATTCCTTCCTTGACCAAGGTATCATTGAGTAGAGTGTTGTTCAGTTTCCACTTGAATGTTGGCTATCTATTATTTATGCTGCTATTGAAGATCAACCTTAGCCCTTGGTGATCTGATAGGATGCATGTGGTAATTTCAATATTTTTGTATCTGTTGAGGCCTGTTTTGTGACCAAAAAAAAAAAATTGTGCTGTAATTTTGATGGGGATTGCATTGAATTTGTAATATGCATTTGGTAAGATGGCCATTTTTACTTTTTTAATCTTACTATTCCTACTAATGAGTAGAAAGACCTTTTCAATCTCTGACATCTTAAATTTGTTTTTTCAAAGAAGACTTTCAGTTTTAATCATATAAGTCTTTTACTTGCTTTATTTAGAGTTACCCCCAAGATATTTTATATTATTACAGGCTATTGTGAAAGGCATTTTTTTTTCTGATTCATGTCTCACTCAATTTGTCATTTGTGTGCATGAGGGCTGCTGATTTGTTTAGTTAATCCCGCTACTTTGCTGAAAGTGTTTTCCATGTGTAGACGTTCTCTGATGGAATTTTTAGGGTCACCTATATATACTATCATATCATCTGCACATAACAATACTTTGACATCTTGCTTTCCAATTTGTATTCTCTTGATGTCCTTCAGTTGTCTTATTACTTTAGCTAACACGTCAGATACTATGTGTATCTGACGTGTTAGCTAAAGTAGATTAGGTATGTGGAGAGTGGCAACTTTGTCTTGTTCCTGATTTTAGTAAAATTGATTTGAGTTTCTCTCCATTTAAATTCATGTTGGCTACTAGTTTGCTGTAAACTGCCTTCATTGCATTTAGATATTTCCCTTGTATCCCTGATCGCTGCAGGACTTTTACAATGAAAAGGTTTTGGATTTTGTCAAAGGCCTTTCTGCACTTAATGAAATGATTATGTATTTTTTCCTTTTAGTTTTTTTAATATAACAAAATACTTTTACTGATTTTGTATATTGAACAATTCCTGAATCTCTATACTATTCTTGGACATATACTGACAGGATGATTTATTCTTTTACAAGAATATTTGCTCTGTCATGTTCATTTTTGTTTTATTCAAAATAGACAAAAGCCTACTTGATTATGACAGATGATCTTTTTGACAGGATCTGGCATTTGGTTTCCAAGTATTTTATTGAGAATTTTTGCATCTGTGTTCATTAGAGAAAATGAAACTTATAGAGGAGAAAGTGGGGAAAAGCTTCAAAGATATGGGAACAGGAGAAAGAGTCGTGAACAGAATACCAATGGGACCTCATAAAATTGCAAAACTTTTGTAAGGCAAAGAGCACTGTCAATAAGACCAAAAGACCATCAACACATTGGGAAAAGATTTTTACCAATCCTAAATCTGATACGGGGTTAATATCCAATTTATATAAAGAACTCAAGAAGTTGGACTCCAGAAAACCAAATAAGCCTATTAAAAAAAGGGGTACAGAGCTAAACAAAGAATTCTCAACTGAAAATACTGAATAGCTGAGAAGCATCTAAAAATGCAATTCTCTTTCAATATTAAGTCGCTATGTGAGGCAGAAGTGACACAGCTTCTGAGGCAGGCCCTGTTTCGGGCTCCAGACATCTGGGCACCTTCCTGACCAGAGGAGATATATCTACCCTGCCTGGGAGGGCTTTGCTGAAGCACATGGGGTATGGGCCTTGAATTCCTGATCTTTCCAAGACTTTTATCATGAATGGGTGTTGGATTTTGTCAAATGCTTTCTCAGCATCTAACGAGATGATCATGTGGTTTTTGTCTTTGAGTTTGTTTTTATACTATATTATGGTGATGGATTTCTGTATATTAAACCATTTCTGCATCCCTGGAATGAAACCTACTTGGTCAGAATGGATGATTGTTTTGATGTGTTCTTGGATTCGGTTAGCAAGAACTTTATTGAGGATTTTTGCATCGATATTCATAAGGGAAATTGGTCTGAAGTTCTCTATCATTGTTGGGTCTTTTTGTGGTTTAGGTATCAGAGTAATTGTGGCTTCATAGAATGAGTTGGGTAGAGTACCTTCCGTTTCTTTTTTGTGGAATAGTTTGTGAAGAACGGGGATTAGGTCTTCTTTGAAGGTCTGATAGAACTCTGCACTAAACCCGTCTGGTCCTGGGCTTTCTTTGGCTGGGAGACTATTAATGACTGCTTCTATTTCTTTAGGGGATATAGGACTGTTGAGATCATTAACCTGATCTTGATTTAGCTTTGGTACCTGGTATCTGTCTAGAAACTTGTCCATTTCATCCAGGTTTTCCAATTTTGTTGAGTATAGCCTTTTGTAGAAGGATCTGATGGTGTTTTGGATTTCTTCAGGATCTGTTGTTATGTCTCCCTTTTCATTTCTGATTTTGTTAATTAGAATGCTTTCCCTGTGCCCTCTAGTGAGTCTGGCTAAGGGTTTATCAATCTTGTTGATTTTCTCAAAGAACCAGCTCCTTGATTGGTTGATTCTTTGAATAGTTCTTTTTGTTTCCACTTGGTTGATTTCACCCCTGAGTTTGATTGTTTCCTGCCTTCTACTCCTCTTGGGTGAATTTGCTTCCTTTTGTTCTAGAGCTTTTAGGTGTGTTGTCAAGCTGCTAATGTGTGCTCTCTCTAGTTTCTTTTTGGAGGCACTCAGAGCTATGAGTTTTCCTCTTAGGAATGCTTTCATTGTGTCCCTTAAGTTTGGGAATGTTGTGGCTTCATTTTCATTAAACTCCAAAAAGTCCTTAATTTCTTTATTCCTTCCTTGACCAAGGTATCATTGAGAAGAGTGTTGTTCAGTTTCCACGTGAATGTTGGCTTTCTATTATTTATTTTGTTATTGAAGATCAGCCTTAGTCCATGGTGATCTGATAGGATGCATGGGACAATTTCAATATTTTTGTATATGTTGAGGCTTGTTTTGTGACCAGTTATGTGGTCAATTTTGGAGAAGGTACCATGAGGTGCTGAGAAGAAGGTATATCCTTTTGTTTTAGGATAAAATGTTTTGTAGATATCTGTTAAGTCCATTTGTTTCATCACTTCTGTTAGTTTCACTGTGTCCCTGTTTAGTTTCTGTTTCCATGATCTGTCCATTGGTGAAAGTGGTGTGTTGAAGTCTCCCACTATTATTGTGTGAGGTGCAATGTGTGCTTTGAGCTTTACTAAAGTGTCTTTAATGAATGTGGCTGCCCTTTTATTTGGAGCATAGATATTCAGAATTGAGTGTTCCTCTTGTAGGATTTTACCTTTGGTGAGTATGAAGTGCCCCTCCTTGTCTTTTTTGATTATTTTGGGTTGGAAGTCAATTTTGTTAGATATTAGAATGGCTACTCCAGCTTGTTTCTTCATACCATTTGCTTGGAAAATTGTTTTCCAGCCTTTCATTCTGAGGTAGTGTCTATCTTTTTCTCTGAGATGAGTTTCCTGTAAGCAGCAAAATGTTGGGTCTTATTTGTGTAGCCAGTTTGTTAGTCTATGTCTTTTTATTGAGGAGTTGAGTCCATTGATATTAAGAGATATTAAGGAAAAGTAATTGTTGCTTCCTGTTATTTCTTGTTGTTAAAGTTGGCATTCTGTTCTTGTGGCTGTGTCCTTTTAGTTTTGTTGAGGGATTACTTTCTTGCTTTTTCTAGGGCATGGTTCCCGTCCTTGTATTGGTTTTTTTCTGTTATCCTTTGAAGGGCTGGATTCGTGGAGAGATAATGGGTGAATTTAGTTTTGTAGTGGAATATGTTGGTTTCTCCATCTATGGTAATTGAGAGTTTGGCTGGGTATAGTAGCCTGGGCTGGCATTTATGATCTCTGAGTGTCTGTATAACATCTGTCCAGGCTCTTCTGGCTTTCATAGTCTCTTGTGAAAAATCTGGTGTAATTCTGATAGGCTTGCCTTTATATGTTACTTGACCTTTTACCCTTACTGCTTTTAGTATTCTATCCTTATTTAGTGCATTTGTTGTTCTGATTATTATGTGTCGGGAGGAATTTCTTTTCTGGTCCAGTCTATTTGAAGTTCTGTAGGCTTCTTGTATGTTCATGGGCATCTCTTTCTTTAGATTTGGGAAGTTTTCTTCAATAATTTTGTTGAAGATGTTTGCTGGTCCTTTGAGTTGAAAATCTTCATTCTCATCCACTCCTATTATCCGTAGGTTTGGTCTTCTCATTGTGTCCTGGATTTCCTGGATGTTTTGAGTTAGGATCTTTTTGCATTTTCCAGTTTCTTTGATTGTTGTGCCGATGTTCTCTATGGAATCTTCTGCACCTGAGATTCTCTCTTCCATCTCTTGTATTCTGTTGCTGATGCTTGCATCTATGTTTCCAGATTTCTTTCCTAGGGTTTCTATCTCCAGTGTTGCCTCACTTTGGGTTTTCTTTATTGTGTTTACTTCCATTTTTAGGTCTAATATGGTTTTGTTCATTTCCATCATCTGTTTTGATGTGTTTTCCTGTTTTTCTATAAGGACTTCTACCTGTTTGGTTGTGTTTTCCTGTTTTTCTTTAAGGACTTGTAACTCTCCTGCATTTCTTTAAGTGAGTTATTAAAGTCCTTCTTTATGTTCTCTACCACCATCATGAGATATGCTTTTAAATCCAGGTCTACCTTTTCAGGTGTGTTAGGGTGCCCTGGACTGGGCGAAGTGGGCGTTCTGGGTTCTGTTAATGGTGAGTGGTCCTGGTTTCTGTTAGTAGGATTCTTACGTTTACCTTTTGCCATCTGGCAATCTCTGGAGTTAGTTGTTATAGTTGTCTTTGTTTAGAGATTGTTCCTCTGGTGATTTTGTTACCCTCTATCAGCAGACGTGGGAGACTAGCTCTCTCCTCTGAGTTTCAGTGGTCAGAGCAGTCTCTGCAGGCAAGCTCTCCTCTTTCAGGGAAGGTGCACAGTTATCTGGTGTTTGGACCTCCTCCTGGCTTAAGATGAAGGCCCAAAACAGGATCTTTCCCAGAAGCTTGTTGCTTTGGCCAGGAAGGTGGCCGGTTGTCTGGAGCCGAAAATGGCGCCCCCTCAGAAGGTCTCTGGCTCTCGCCTGTCCCAGAAACTGCTGGCCTCTGTATTCCACACCCTCACCCGTGCAGCCTGCCCTCTGCGGAGTCCCGGAACCAAGGTGGCTCCCGCGGAGCCTGAGGCAGAAACCTCTCGGGCCGGGCAGACCCCTGTGCTCTCACCAGGAAGGTGGCCGGTTGTCTGGAGCCTAAAATGGCGCTGCCTCCGAAGACAGCATTTTCAACAAATGGTGCTGGCACAAGTGGTGGTCATCATGTAGAAGAATGCAAATTGAACAATTCCTATCTCCTTGTACTAAGGTCAAATCTAAGTGGATCAAGAAACTCCACATAAAACCAGAGACAGTGAAACTTATAGAGGAGAAAGTGTGGGAAAGCCTCGAAGATATGTGCATAGGGGAAAATTTCCTGAATAGAACAGCAATGGCTTGTGCTGTAAGATCGAGAATTGACAAATGGGACCTCATAAAATTACAAAGCTTCTGTAAGGCAAAAGACACTGTCAATAAGACAAAAAGGCCACCAACAGATTGGGAAAGGATTTTTCCAATCCTAAATCTGGTAAGGGACTAATATTTACTATATACAAGAAGTTCAAGAAGCTGGACTCCAGAAATTCAAATAACTTCATTAAAAAATGGCGTTTAGAGCTAAACAAAGAATTCTCAACTGAGGAATATGGAATGGCTGAGAAACACCTGAAAAAATGTTCAACATCCTTAATCATCAGGGAAATGCAAATCAAAACAACCCTGAGATTCCACCTCACACCAGTCAGAATGGCTAAGATGAAAAATTCAGGTGACAGAAGATGCTGGTGAGGATGTGGAGAAAGAGGAACACTCCTCCTTTGTTGGTGGGATTGCAAGCTTGTACAACCATTCTGGAAATCAGTCTGGCGGTTCCTCAGAAAATAAGACATAGTACTACTGGAGAATCCTGCAATACCTCCTCTGGGCATATATCCAGAAGATGTTCCACCCGGTAAGAAGGACACATGCTTCACTATGTTCATAGCAGCCTTATTTATAATAGCCAGAAGCTGGAAAGAACCCAGATGTCCCTCAACAGAGGAATGGATACAGAAAATATAGTACATTTTCACAATGGAGTACTACTCAGCTATTAAAAAGAATGAATTTATGAAATTCCTAGGCAAATGAATGGACTTGGAGGGCATCATCCTGAGTTAGGTAACCTAATCACAAAAAAACTCACATGATATGTACTCACTGATAAGTGGATATTAGCCCAGAAACGTAGAATACCAAAGATACAAGATACAATTTGCAAAACACATGAGACTCAAGAAGAACGAAGACCAGAGTGTGAACACTGCCCCTTCTTAGAATTGGGAACCTGAGTTTTTGATCCTAGCCATTCTGATTGGTGTAATGTGAAATCTCAGGGTTGTTTTGATTTGCATTTCCCTGATGACTAAGGATGTTGAACATTTCTTTAAGTGCTTCTCAACCATTCGAGATTTCTCAGTTGAGAATTTTCTGCTTAGCTCTGTAGACCATTTTTAATTGCATTATTCACTTTTCTGGAGTGTAATTTATTGAATTCTTTGTGTATTTCAGATATTAGCTGTCTTTCAAATGAAATAGAACAGAGTCAAGGAAAGGTCATCCAGAGATTGCCCCAGCTTGGGATCTATTCCATGCATAGGCACAAAACCCTGACACTATTGCTTATGCCATGTTGTGCTTGCAGACAGAAGCCTGGAATGACTTTTCTCTGAGAGGCTCTGCCAGAACCTGACTGAGACAGATTCATATACTTTCAGCCATCCATTGGAATAATCTTGAAGACTATTATGGAATAGATAGAGGAAAGACTTAAAGAGCTGAAGGCGATTGCAACCCTAAACCCCTCAGAGCTTCTGGGGACTAAGCCATCAACCAAAGAGCATATATGGGCTGGCCTATGTCCCCTTCTACATGTGTACCAGAGGACTGCCTTGTCTGGCCTCAGTGGGAGAGGTTGTGCTTGGTCCTGTGGAGGCTTGATTCCCCCAGAGAAGGGGGGATGCTAGAGAGGTGAGGTAGGAGTGGGTAGGTGGGTGGGGAAGCACCCTCTTAGAGGTGAAGGGGATGAGGAGATGAGGTGGGGGGAGGCCCAATAAAGGGAGACCAGAAAGAGGGATAACATTTGAAATATAAATACAATAATTAATTTAAAAGTAAATGGTAGAGTTGATGATGAAAAATGTGACAATACCAAAGTCTGGCCTGTATCCAGCTCTCTGCTGGTATAGAAATCAACATCTGAATGATACAAAGACAACCTTTACACGGTGTACAAATGGTTATCCCAATATCATGCCCTTTTAGTCCAATAAAGGCTCTTTCTCTAACATCAATAAACTACATACAATAAGAAAAAATGTGAAAACTATCAAATAAGAATTACATTTACAATGTCCAGTCCATTTATATTTGACAAACTTGGAGAAAGTACTCCACTATCTATTCTATTTTGGTGAGTCCAAAGTTCTTCACCTAAATAATTTTCTATCATAATTTGCATTTATCAACCTAAAACATGTTTTTAGACCTTAAAATATTTTCTTAAATCCTAAAAAACTTAAGTTTTAATAAAGAAAACTTTAAGACTATCTAGTCTTCAATCCCATTAGAAACTTAAGAAGGATAAATATTACCCAAGTAAACAGGTAGTCTAGAGCAATCAGCTTCAAAACTAAAGAAATAGCAGAAACTTAAGGCTTCCTAGACAGTCCACCAAGATTCCTTTTCAATGTTTAATCATCCATCTTTGGCCCAGAGACCTAGAATATGTGATAGACTTTTATGTGAAGCAGAAATTATGAAGGCCTGGCCTACCTTGCACTGTTAGGAGATGTTGCATTGCTGGAATACATGTGGCCTTGTTGGAGGAAATGTGTCACTGTGTAGGTGGGCTTTGAAGGTGCCTAGTGTTCAAGTCCAGCCCAGTGAAGAAGAGAGTCTTCTCCTGGCTACCTTTGGATCATGAGATAGAACTCTCAGTTCCTTATCCAGCACCATGTGTCTGCCTAGATATAGCCATGTTTCCTCCCATGATGATAATCAACTGAATCTCTGAAATTCTAAGCCAGTCCAGTTAAATGTTGTCCTTTAAATTATTTGCATTGGTCATGGAGCCTCTTCACAGCAATGGAAACCCTAACTAAAACAGAAGTTGGTACAAGTGACTAGCATATTGCTGGGATAGGCCTGACCATACTTTTGTTTTGAGTAAAGTGAATTTGGGGACTCTGAATTTGGGAAGTAATGGGATGCTTTAAGTGGGGCTTAGTGAACCATCCTAGTAGGAATATCAGAGACGTTGGTGATAAGGATGATTTGAACTCTGCAGGCCTAGTTCAAGATATTTCAGAGGAGGCAAATTTTAGTATGTTGCCTGGAAATTGTTCTTTTGATGTTTTGGTGAAGAATTTGGCTGCTTTTCGCCCCTTTCTGGGGGAATTTTCTAAGGCTAAGGTGGGTAGATTCTGATTGGTTTTATTGAGGAAGGAGGTTTCAAAAAAGCCTAGAACAAACTATGCCCCATGGCTCCATTTTATGAAGAGTGTTTTGATCAAGTGTAGCAAACTGAAAAAAGAAATACAGAAAATATATTTCAAGTAATAAAGGCACACCTGAAAGTAAAATGGAGCTGAATCCTATGTTCAGTGGATTAAGAGAATGGCAACCTTGGGCAAGATCCCACCCAGTTAAACTTATTGTTTATGCTTTTACAGTTGAGGAAGAAATAGTTATACCTAGGTGTTATTATTATCCAGTTATTGTTTTCATTTAAACTTTTAATCTGAACTAAATCAAGAAATAGAGGGCAGACCAGAATCAATGAAGTGGCATCTTCTGGGGATCAATAATAGAACAGACCAGAATCAATGAAGTGACATCTTCTGGGGAGTGTTTTATGAGATCACAAAGAAGCAGTGTTCTAGAGGTAGCCAGGGTAGCATGCTTCAGCTGGACTTGGTGATGGGTAAGAATCAGTGTTCTAGAGGTAGCCAGGGTAGCTTGCTTCAGCTGGACTTGGTGATGGATAAGAATCATTAAGGTGGTACTAGTTTTGAAGGCATGAAGATGCATGGAGATCAGATAAGGCTTGGTATTATGAGAGGCCAGGAAAGGTCACTGATGAAGGCATAGTCTCAGTTGACTGTCCAGGACTGAAGGGTTGATGCTAAGAAACTAAGTCTTGTCATCAAAAAGTAAGCCTATGAGAGGCTGTTGGTGAAAGTGCAGCCTAGTTGCAGTGGAAGCCCCCCAGCATGTTGCATATGCCAGTACCATGGGATGACCATCAAGAATAGCAGCAGCAGCAGCAGTGGAGTGGAGTCAACCAGAGTCTAGAGTGCTACTGAGGACAGAGTTGAAGAAGTGTCCCAAGCCCTTTGGAATAGCCCAGAAGATCATGTGTGGATCCCAGACATTGGAACAAGAATTTGTGAAGTTGAAGTTGCCTTGGAGATCCCAAGATATTAGAGATGCCAAAGCCAAGGGATACTGTCTGAGAACAGATGCTAACTGGGAGTGGAACCAGTCCAAAAGAAAGTATTGTGTTGCAGTCATCAAAGCTGAAAGTAGTTGGACATCAGATGTGGAGCAGAGTTTGGAGTTTACCCAGATGTTTTTTAATCTTGTTTTTGTCCATTATTTCCTCTCTATGATGTTTTGTAACAGTAACGTATATCCTGTGCCATAATATATTGGAAGTATATGACCTGGTTTTGATTTTGATTTTATAGTGGGTTACAAATAAGAAATTGCATGAATCTTTTTATTTTTCTTTTTGAGACAGGGTTTCTCTGTATAGTCCTGGCTGTGCTGGAACTCACTCTGTAGACCAGGCTGGCCTCAAACTCAGAAATCTGCCTGCCTCTGCCTCCTGAGTGCTGCGATTAAAGGTGTGGGCCACCACTGCCCATCAATTGTATGAATTTATAAGAGACTTTGAACATTGGATTTCTTTACAGTGTTGAAACTTTATAGACTATGGAGACTTTTGAAATTAGACCAAATGTATTTCACATCATGCTATGGCTAGGTATGTCCCCTATAGACTCTTGTATTTGAAAAAGCCTATGGGGGCCAAGAAGTGGAATGTGGTGGTGTTAATATGCTTGACCCATGGGAAGTGTCACTATTAGCATGTGTGGCCTTGTTGGAATAAATATGTCACTGTGTAGGCAGACTTTGAGAGCACCTAGTGCTCAAGCTACACTCAGCACAGTACTGAGAATCTTCTAGCTACCTTTTAGATCGAGATGTAGAACTCTCAGTTCCTTTTCCAGCACTCTGTCTGCCTGCATGCTGCCATGCTTCCTGCTATGATGATCATGGACTGAATCTCTGAAACTGTAAGCCAGCTCCAGTTAAATGTTGTCCTTTATAATATTTGTCTTGGTCATGATGTCTCTTCACAGTAATGGAAACTCAAACTGAGACAGGTAGAAAAATATTTATTTTCAAAATCTTACAACACTCAGGTCACAGTCCTCCACTGAGATACATTAGAGAAGGAACTCAAGCAGGAACCCAAAGTAGAAGCCATGGAAGAAAGCTGTCTACTGACTTGATCTTCAATGGTTGATTAATCAGCCTACTTCTTTATATAACACAGGCCACAGTCTGCTCCACAGACTTGCCTAGAGGTAAATCTGTTGAGAACAATTTCTCAATTGAATTTCCCTCTTTCCAAACAACTCTAGGTGTGCCAATGTGACAACAAACTAGCATTGCCTTAATATCTTTTCTCCCACTGCTGTGATAAAAAAAAAAACATATTATAAGAAAGGAAGCTTCTTCTGACTCAGTCCCAAGGAGGTACATTCCATCATATTAAAAAGGCATGGCTCTAGGCTCATAAGCCTAGCTGGTCATATTGCATTAACAGCCAAGAAATACAGAAAAAAAGTAGGTACTGGAGCTGAGATATGAACCTAAAGATTCAGCCCCAGTAATATACTTCCTCCAGTAAAGTCTAGCTGCATATGTATCAAAAGATGGCCTAGTCGGCCATCACTGGAAAGAGAGGCCCACTAGACAGGCAAACTTTATATGCCCCAGTACAGGGGAATGCCAGGGCCAAAAAATGGGAATGGGCAGGTAGGGGAGTGGGGGGGGGTGTGTGGGAGACTTTTGGGATAGCATTGGAAATGTAATTGAGCAAAATAGGTAATAAAAAATATATATTAAAAAAAAAGTTGTCCTTCCAAAACAGTGCCACTAACTGGGACCAAGTGTTCAATCACATGTGCCTATGATGAACATTTCACATTCAAACTAAAATATCCCTCTCTTAGTCCTCACAGACTCATGGCCATCTCAAAATGCAAAATTAAGTTAGTTCAAATTCGAAAGATCTCATAATCTTTAACAATCCCAATGTTGTTCCAAGATTCAAAGCCCAAATTCTTTTCTGAAGCTCAAGGCAATCTCTTAAGTATACTCTCCTGGAAAAAAATTTAAAACATATAATACATTTTTCAGAATATAGTGATACAGAGTAAACATTCCCACTTCAAATAGAAGTGAGAGGCATAGTATGTAAAACTTAAACTGAAGCAAACACAAAACTTAGCATGGAAATCACCAGATCTTGTAGCATCATGTCTAGTACCTGGGGCATATGATAGAATCAACTCAGATTCAAAGAGATTAGGTGATATCATTTCTCCAGCTTTGCTGCCTACTAAAGATCTAGACTTGTTTTTGGCCTGCTTCCATTCTCTGCACCCTGCCCTTTTTGTCAGACATCCCATAACTCTGGAATTATCAACATCTTCAATTTTATATTACAACTGATTTTTTACCTTTACAACTTCACCCAGTGGTCTCTCGAGTCCTCATTGTAGATATTATGACCATGTGACTTCAGCAGCTCTATAACCATGGAACAAGACTTCATGGCCTCTCCATCTTCTACCTTTCCAATCTCTAAAACAATGTAGGTTTCACCAAGTTTTGCCATCTCAGAATGATTCTGCCCCACCCCAGGTCCCTGTCTTGGACCACAATTGTTATAATATCTCTCTCTCTCCCTCTCCCTCTCTCTCTCTCTCTCTCTCTCTCTCTCTCTCTCTCTCTCTCTCTCTCACACACACACACACACACACACACACATGCTAGGGAAAACCTCCCTGGACAGTTGCTTTCTAGGATCAGGGAAACTCTTTGGCATTTTGAGCTTAGTCTCTTTTCTTTAAATGACTGTTCATGTGTTTAAGCCTTTAATGGATTCCTGAACTTCCTGCTTTTTTGTTATACTGATTAAAATTCCTAAGGCCAAAATTCAATACTCAAGGATAAAGTTAGTGTCTGATTCTCTGTTTACAATAATAAAGTTTTCTTAAATGCTAATCTGTTCTTAATAGCCTTTGCCCTTTTTGCTGGGAAAATATAAAAAACAATTGTGTTTTATAAAAAAGATAGAGAGAGAATATGTTTGGTGGAGGTGTGGTATGACGTGGGGGAAGGAAGTGTCTTCGCTGACCCATGCCGAGGCATCCCGTCCCCCTGAGGGGCCAGTCAAATGACAGTATAGTATAGAATAGGTTTTATTCAGGGCATGGGAAGGGGAGTTGAGAGAGTAGTACAGACAGAGAGACAGAGACAGAGACAGGGACAGAGACAGAGACAGAGACAGAGAGAGGGGAGTAGAGGCCAGCCATGAGCACATGGAAAGAGAAGGGGGAAGGAATGGGGAGAGAAGGGAAGCAGGAGGGAGAGGAAAGAGCTAGAGCAAGAAGGCAAGAAAGAGAAGAATGGGAGAGCATCCCCTTTTATTGTGAGTCAGAAACACCTCGTTGTGGCCAGGTAACTATGAGATGGAGCCTGGGCAAAATGCTAGCATTTCCCCATTTTGGTTTAATTAAAAATTAACAATTAGAAAGAGGAATATAATCATCGTGATCTTTAGCTACTCCCTGCTGGCTTTGGGATGGCATGTCCTTTGGAAACCTAGGAAACTGGGTATGGGAATGTTGGTTCAGTCATAGGAGAGTTGGCTGTTTCCTTGCTGGGGTCTATGGAGCCATCTGTGGATAGATCAGAAGGAACAGGTCCAGTAGAAGCATCTGTGTCTGTAAGAAAAGATTAGAGCATCTGGGGGTTGCTTTTCTGGAACCATTCTGGGTGTACTAAACACCTGGATTTGAAAAGATTATATATATATAATGTGTGTGTGTGTGTGTGTGTGTGTGTGTGTGTGTGTGTGTGTGTGTGTGTGTGTGTGTGTATTTGATAGGTAGAGAATAGAGTTAAGTACATTTGGGAGAATTTTTTTTCTTAGGTGTACACTTGAAACCCTTAGGTATTGGTGGTTGGGTGTGAGTCCCAATTTCAGGGCATAGTAGAGGAATCTCACACCCTGGAATAGGTAGGTGTACTTATCTGGACAGAGTCTATTTGGTCCATGAGAGATAGCTCTGAGTTGGTTTCCTGAAGTTTATAAGTTTACAAAAGAGATAAACTTGTTAAGGATATAAACAACCTTTAAGACAAAACCTTTTTTGTGGAGCAGAAGGAACAAGAAGGGCTTTTTCGTCTGTCTAAGGGACTGAATATATATAATGAAAAATAATTTTAAGTTTATAATTGAGAAACAAAGGAAATTCAAAACATTGATCTTGTGAACACAGTTGATCTTATGGCAAGAGAAACAAACATCTTAAGTTTATAGTTAAGGTACAATCAAATGAAGCAAAAATTTGAGTATGATAGCTTATAGTGTAGATTTAGCATGAGAAATACTTTAAATTTAGTTAAAAGACAAAGGAAACTTAGAATTTGAATTTGTGATTGTATAGTTGGATCATATCATGGAATATTTTATTAGGGTTAGGCAAATTTATAAGAACTGGAATAATGTCAGAACAGTGGCACAGCAAGAAGAGGAAATATGAAGCATTTAGTTGCTAAAAACTGAGTTTAGGTAAGGAAATAACAGGTAACATCTGTGAAAGCATGCATCTGAACTTGTGTATCATTTATCATGAAATCTGTTTAAAATCTGTCAGTCTTAGCTAGTTGACAAATTTATTAATGAGCAAATATAGTGGTGGATTATCTTTGAGGTAAGGAGCTAGGTCTGTTTTCTAGCTGTCAAGATACAGATAGTTTAACTGTCAATGTATTCAGAAGTCTGAGGAAGAGTAAATTATAATCATGTATTAATTTTAAAGATGACAGAGTTCTTCTATATTCCACTACCTGGGCTTTCAAGCCTAGAAGACTAAGAGCCTTTTTTTTCCCTGTGGAATAGATATGTGTGAAATGAGAAATGACTTACCTTTAGACAATATGAGGCATTTGACTCTCAGGGTATTCAGTTTTGTTCACAGTGTAGACTAAGCCTGAGAAGGGCAATGGCAATGTTTTTCAGTGGTTTTCATACCACAATCCAGGTAGTCTTTTGTATCTTCGTCCATTATCTTCTGAAACCTTAGTGGGTTAACTGTTAGGCGTTGGGAGTCTATCATAAGCTTAAGTATTACTATCTTAGCAGACTTCTGACAAGATTGAGAACTGTATCTAAGTTAGACAATCTATGTTTAATTTCTTGTTTGCGAATGTAAATAGTAAGTAGAGCACACTATAACTTAATGGCAGTAAAAAAAAAACATTATTTATCAAGGCAGGATAGAACGAAACCTTCATTGTTAAGTAACTGTGACAGGTTACATTAGCAGGAAAAAAAGCACATGAGGAGACACACACAGAGACAGATTGTCTAGTATATACTTAAAATGTGGACCAGAATGGACAGAAACCTGACAGCAGTGGTGTCAGACTATGACAACAGAAAGTGAGT
The DNA here is from genome assembly GCF_000001635.26 of Mus musculus. NCBI lineage: Eukaryota > Metazoa > Chordata > Mammalia > Rodentia > Muridae > Mus > Mus musculus. The sequence goes on along the minus strand of NW_019168513.1, from coordinate 330,931 downwards.
ATTTTCAGGCAGGTTCAGGCCTGTGACAAGAACAGAGCAGGCTGGCACTCAGGTGGTGAGAATGGGTTGGGGGCATGGGAGCACCAAGCTGTACCAGCTCTGGGCTTTGGACGTAGTAGTGCTGATGAAACAGAATGTAAAGAGAGCAGATGAGTATTCATAGGCACAATCCCACTAGTGATCAGTGTGGAGGCCAGGCACGCTGAGCCTGGCAAACTTGGAGCTCAATCCCTACTGGAGCCAGGTGGGGAGTTTTGACAGGTTCCATTTCCAACCTGGGACTGTTAATAGAGTAGGAGACAAGTGCAGGAGAAACTGTGGCTAAGATACCAGGAGCACCCATGCTGAGGCCTGATGGTGACAGTGGCATACAGAATGGGGAGCAGGAGATGGGTGCACATATCAACACAGGCCACATGGACCCATAATAATTGTGTGAGCAACCAAGGGAGTGTGGGGATGCATGGTGCACCGATGGCAGTGGCAACAATGCTGGCACATGCACACAGATCAGACATAAGCAAGTGAAGCGGGGCTTCCTCCTAGCAGCTGGAACCTCCCTCCCCCTCTCCCCCACTCAGTAGCTTAACTTTCTGTCTCCTAGCAGCTCCACCCAAGTGGTGTGAGAGAACTCTGTCACAATATGCCTGAAGGCAGAGTTGAGCAGGCAGGGCCAGAGAGCTTAGGCTGGAGACACTGGACTGGAAAGTGTGACCACAGAAGTCCTGGGCATGCCCCAGGTGGCCAGAGACAGCAGTGCTTACAGTGGTGGGGTGGTGCAGGGCTGTGTGCATGCTTCTCTAGGGAGGGAGGGAAGGAAGGAGGGAGGGGGAGAGAAAGAGAGAGGGGGGAGGGAGAGGGAGAGGGAGAGAGGGAGAGAGGGAGGGAGGGAGGGAGGGAGGGAGGGAGGGAGGGAGGGAGGGAGGGAGGGAGGGAGAGAGAGAGGACCAGGAGCAGAGCAAATGTCCAGAGAATGATGGACAGACAGGGGGAAGCATACACTAAGGATCGTTGTTATCAAGAGAGTTGTTTTAAGAAAGTCAGTTAAGGGCCATGTAGAGATATTGCTTGCTGGATACTGTGAATTAGACCAGGAAACGCCCTAGTTAAGTAGAGAGAAGGTGGCAAAGACCAACCCATTAGGTGTGGAAGTTATTAAAAATGTCCCTACTGGCATCCTGAGAATGGAATTTAATAACAAAATATAAATGTGCAGTCATGCCAGATCACCAGGTTGTCATGTGGTAAACTTGGAGCCTGTGGTGAGTCTTGGACTCACAGGATAAAGTGGCCCACATAGGCTTAGGGATTTGGTCTACAGCTGCAAGAGCAAGAGGGGGGGTGTCACAAAACCCATTTTTCATCCAAGGGTTAGAGGTCCTAGAATCAGGGTCAGTAAAAAGAACAGCCATAAAGACTGAATGTCTCCATCCTCAAGGGCTGCACAGGGGTGTCTCTGAGCTCAAGGATCCCTGGGACCATGGGGATATTTACTCTGACCAGTGGGGGTGGGGGGCTTACCAGTTCTGTGAATTTTGGGCTCTCCAAGTAGAAGCAAGGAGGTATGTGAACATGCAGAGTTTCTAAATCTGAGTCATGGAACCAATGTTGTGTTTTATAAAAAAATATAGAGAGGGAATGTTTGATGGATGTGCAGTCAGGAGTGGGGGAAGGGGGTGCCTCCATGGGCCCATGCTGAGGTATCCCTTCTCTCTCAGGGACCAGTGCACAACAGTATAACATAGAATAGAGTTTATTCAGGGCATGGGGAGGGGAGTTGAGAGGGTAGTAGAGACAGATAAAACATAGAGAGAGAGAGAGAGAGAGAGAGAGAGAGGGAGAGAGAGAGAGAGAGAGAGAGGAGTAGAGATGGGTCATGAGCATATAGAGAGAGGAGGGAAATGGGGAGAGAGGGGAAGGGGCAAGAGGACAGCCAGAGCAAGAAGACAAGAAAGAGAGAGGAGAGGGCAAGCAGCCCCTTTTATAGTGAGTTAGGCATATCTGGCTGTTGCCAGGTAACTGTGGGATCAAGCATAGACAAAATGCTAACAGAAATAAACACACTTAAAGCTAAATATCTTTTCTTTATATAAAGCCCCCACTTGCTGGAGGGCCATTGCACTAACATTGGGAGAAATTCTGTGGGAAATGGGAAATAATTACTCTTACCTAGGATTGAATGAAAAAAAAAAGAAAGAATAAAAGAAAAGGAGAAAAACTGCTCTTAAGGAGTTCAGGAAGAGAAGATTCATTGTAGATATGCAGGAGAGCATGTAAAGAGGCATCTGGAATGGCTCAGAATGAACATGACCAGACAACTGAACAAGGCCATGTGAAGACAGAGGGGAGAGGAGGGAGACAGCCAGAAGCCAAGAGTCCATGAGAAGGGGAACCAAGAGCAGAGGCCAAGAGACAAAGAGATAAAAAGACCAGGTTGCCAAAATGGTCAAGTTCTATAGGGAAGAGCAGTTGGGAGAAAGGCAGTGAAGGTAAGAGGCTGGAGTGATTCTGTAACAGGTAAGGACCAAGGGAGACTTATGGCCGGAATCTGCTTTTGTATGTTAAATAGGCACCTCAACCATTTGTCCTGAGTTTGAGACCTAACATTCCAACCTTCTGGTTGATGGTAAAGGACTATTTAGCCTTTTCTAAAGCTACTTCTGATTGAAATTGGGGCATCATTGGTGGGGGCTCAGGAAGGCTTAAACAATGGCCACATGAATAATTATCGAAGAATGGACTGGGTGACATCTATTAGCTTGATGCTCACTGCTGCACAGGTTCTATGGGACTACTTGGGGCTAGGGAAGTGAAGGCTACTTTGGAACCATCTCTGAGCCTGAAAGTCCTAAGTCTAGCTTCTTTGGAACTATTTGAGATGCAAAGGCTAAAACAACAAATCCTGTCAGAAGCATCAAGCTTCAGGTGATTTAGAAATATTCTGGAACAAATATAGACTATAGACAGAAAGTAAAATTAAGGAGCTTAGGGGAAATTTTTAATCTTGGGTATACACTTAAAACTTCCAGGTCCACTGTCCTGATAGTTGGAGGAAGGGAGTCCTAAGACCAGGGAAGTATGGAGAGATCCCATCCCCAGGAATAGACAGATGAGAAAACTTAGACTGTTGATTGACAAGAATATCTATCTGGAGCCCATTTGACCTGTGAGAGGTATATCTGAGTCAACTCCCTGAAGCTTTCGTGAACTTTTGAAGAAGCAGTTTTAAGACTATGCTTAGAAGACAACCAGAGGAACTTTAAATTTTTAAACTTGTGACTATGATATAGTCACAAGGGCTAGATTAATAACTTATCAAAACTCCATTGATTAATGTTAAAATTCTGAACTTTCTCAAGTCTTAGTATAACAATAGCATAGAGAGGAAAAGGAGTTTGAAACATTTTTATTTCTTACATATCTTAAGTGATTTCCTTAGGCCTTCACAACTTGCATTTACATACTATACAAACACTTTCTTAGACCCTCACAAGTTACTTAAGGTTTTACATCCTCAGACCTTTATGACTTGTATTTACACACTAGAGAACACTTTCTTAGACATTCAGAATTTACATAAACTGTAAACTATTTTCTACCCAATGACTCAACATGAGACATAGGTGGTTAATTACTGAGAGCAGTCATTGCAATGCAAGTTCCTTTAAATAAGGGAATAGTAAAATGTTACCTTGAAACCTGTATTGTAAGTTTATCTTTATCAGCTTGAAGACTGACACCAAGGTAAACTGCCTGTGCCAGTCTTTCTCAGTGGGACACCTAGCAGCTCTAGAAAAAGGGAATCTTGTTTTACATATGAAACTAACTGACAACTCAACCACAGCCTTCTGGATAGAGCTGGTATGTTTGCTGCTGTTAAATTGACAAAGGTACGTACAGCTAGCCTAGCCTTCAGCACTGTCAGAGATCTGAGAAGGATAAAATATAGCAGGAATCATAATCCAAATAACCTAAATATCAATTAAAATGACAAAGACTTACCCACCATCTAGGCCACCATGGACTCAATGACTTCATTGGCTGGAGTAGTCAGTTTTTGACTGTCATAAAGGACAGAATTATATCTTCAGCTACCATCAGCTTTCAGCAGCCAGACCCAGAAAGCCTGAGAGATTTTCCTGTGGATGAGGTACTTGGTACAAGGTTGGTCTACCTTGACTTGGGAGTAGAGCAGTCAACCCAACAGTATCCACAGTGTATACACAGCCCTGGCAGCAAACAAGGTATGGGGAAGTTTTTCCCAATGGCCAGTATTATCACAATCCAAATGAAGTCATCAGTACCCCCATCTGTCTTCTTTAGAGACCTTGGAGGTGCTGGTAGAAGTTGGCATTTCTGTTTATCGTGGGTAGCTTTTTTTTTACTAAAAATTTAAATGCATGTTCAGCAGATCTCTGAAGACTTTGCAGACCATTATCTATTATGTATGAACTAATAAACTTTATTTTCTAGTTACTTGCTTTAGGCTTGACTTTCAAAACACAGACAGGAGGTTAAATAAAGCTTATTGCTAAATGTATTACATAGCAGTTTACAAGATAGTAGTTTTTATATAATTAAGATGCTATAGCTTTATCCCTCTTAATTTTCAACCTTAAAATTTTGAGTTGAAAATGTAAAGATCCTTGGCATCAAAATAAAACATTAAACCATAAATACAGTCCATGATATACTGGAAACATTACAAAACCATACATACAGCTCACAGAGTGACTGGGAAAGTTGCCTATTTTGACTTTTTTTTATGGTATACCATTATAAAATATCATTTTTGTATGACTCAATTTATCCAAATAGCTAAAACTTAGTAAAGTGAGCAAAGACAAAGATGCTAAACAAATATTTCTGTGAACCTGAGACCTTAGGAATTTACAAACTTTATTTATTAAATATGTCTTTATTAATCATATGTTGTTACTTGTTTAATTTTTCTAGAAACCTGGTGTCAAGCAGTTAGCAAGACCATAAGTAGTTAGACATACATCTGTTGAAATAAATATTATGAAATCCTGGTGGTAGGTTCATTAGTCTCCTCAATGCTTTATGTTTCCAAATGAAAGATACACACTCAGCCTTTATATTTTAATATGCCTTAAACAGCTCAATAACTAGGCCACTGTCTAACCTCCATGTTGTTAATCCTGAGTTATTATTTACTAATTCTATGTTCTGTCTTGCCAGCTCTGGACCCAGAGGACTGCCCAACTGGGCCATACTCTGGGTCATGCTTTCCCAGCATCTTGACATAGCAGCCATGCCTTTCTGTCCTATGCTCTTCTCAGGCATGGTGTCTCTCCTCTCCTCCACACTCTCCCAGCATCATGGATCTCCTCCTTTTCTCCCCATCCAGGTCCCAACCCTAGGAATCCTAAAATCCCACCTCTATCTGCTCTACCCAGCTATTGGCTGCTGGCATATTTATTTGTCAACCAACTTGGGGCAAGTTCCCAGAAACTACATGTAGACACTCTTGTACAAACAGCTTTTTGGGGGAACATAATTAGCATTTAAAATACAAGCAGATACATATATCTCTAAATCACTTTTTATTAACCTGAGTTAATCTTTGTAACCTTAGGAATTTATCAACATATAAAATCCTACCTAATCCAAAATATTTTTGGAGACTCACTGTATGGTATGTGTTTTGGGGTCCAGCTGTGGTTCCATGCCCTCCACTTCCCTCCTTTCACAGTGTCCAGATGCTGCTGCACACCAGGCTGAAACTATGAAGTGGCACCAGGAACAGGTGGAATTCTACAGGATCCTGGTTCAGCTGGGAGTGAAAGCTAAGGACAAGATTTGGGGCTGGGGGTGGGAAGAAGGCCCTCTCTGAAGATCTTAGTGTACAGCTCTTTTAGGTGTAGGCCTTCTCTCATGATCTTCAATGAAACAGCTCTTTGAGATGATCTTAGCTTGTTCATATTTCTTTATTCGGGGTGGACTTGTGTGCATACAATTTATTCGGGGTGAACCAAGGGTTATATAGTTTTGAGGAAGAGGGTGAAAATATCCAGGGTGGGAAAAAGTCATTGGCTGAAGGCTAAGGTACTGAGATGCTTCATTAGCACGGGGAAGTATTCCAGGAATCTCAGGTGCAGGGCTATGTGACATTCCTGGAGTAGGCAGTAAAGTTGGGGATCCCCCAGATAGAGAAGAGAAAGCCCATCTGACCACAGGGAGTTTGCTAGTTTGCACTGATCTCAGAGTTTTCTGATAATATCTGATTTTGACCTTAGCAGCAGGAATTATCAAAATCTGCCTCTGTTTTATTGATTGATTGATTGATTGATTGATTGATTTTTACTTATTCACTTTATATCTGTTCATTGCCCTCCTCCCAGTTATGCCCTCCATCCTTTCCCCACCCCTTCTCTTCTCCTCTGAGCTGATGGAAACCCCCCTGTGTATCCTGCCTTCACTCTGGCACTTCAAGTCTCTGCTAGGCTAGGTGCTTCCTCTCCCACTGAGAACAGACAAGGCAGCCCAGCTAGTAGAACATATCAGTTGTACAGACAACAGCTTTTGGGATAGCCCCCATTCCAGTTGTCTGGGACCCACATGAAGGCCAAACTGCACATCTGCTACATATGAGTGGGGAGGCCTAGGTACAGCCTGTGTATGTTCATTGGATGGTGGTTCAGACTCAAAGAGCTGCAAGGGTCCAGGTTAGTTGACACTGTTGGTCTTCCCACAGTGTTCCTGTTCCTTTCTGGGCCTGCAATCTTTTCCCTCTATTCTTCCATAAGAGTCCCCAAGCTCCATTTATTGTTTGGCTGTCAGTGTTTGCATCTGCTGGGTGGAGCCTCTCAGAGGACAACATGCTCCTGAGAAATGTAAAACACAACATAAACCAGAGGGTTAATGAGGGGTGGGGGCTAGGATTGACAAAGGGTTATTGAATCAATTTAATTACTTGGTGGATTGAAATCTACAGAGCAAGTCTGTACAGAGTTTTTTTCTGAGAGAGTTGGCATTGGTCTCAAGTAACATTTGATTCATTTATGTAGACATATAACTGGTTTTCCTCAATATTATATAAGTCCTCCTATGTTTAGCAGTTATTAGGTTTAGCAGTTATTAGGCCCTGGCAAGAGAGTTCACCTGTCACTGAAGGGACACAAGTTGTCATATATGGATGCCATCATCTGTTTGTCTCAAAAGTCTCTAGTCGGCTGGTGTGTCTGGGCAAAGGCATCTGTGGCCAAGCAAGTGCAAGGAAGACAGCATGTCCTATTCCTTCCAGCAGAGGAGGGAACATATCACAGTCTCCATCTGGTCTGCAGGAGCAGCACTGCCTTCCTTTTTTCATAGAGATAAACCTGTGGAGTCACAACAAGGGTGCAGGACAAAGGTAGCGAGATGTATACCCAGGGGGTTATTCTTTACATCAAAAGAAGAAAGGGAATAATGCACACAGTAAGTATGTAACAGTTTTTTGATTTGTTTGTTGTTGTTGTTGCTGTTGTTTTTGGTTTTTTCGAGCAGGGTTTCTCTGTGTAGCCTTGGCTGTCCTGGAACTCACTTTGTTGCCACTGACCCTCTGAGCCCCTTTGTCTGCGTGGAACGGGTCTCTAGTCTCGGGTGGGCAAAGCGTCGGATGAATTGACAGACAGATGCACACAGGAGAGGTTGTGTAGGATCTGAATGTATTTGTCAAATCAAGCATCAGACTTTTTATGCAGAAGATAATAAGGAAGTTGGGTGACACACCAGCAAGGTACAAAGAGGTTACTGGATTCTTACATAAAACAGAGGAATGTAAACACAGAAGGTCTAACAGGAACCACCTGGGATAGAATTCATTGTTAACAACTGGGATCAACAAGGGCTCCACCTAAGATTCACTTAATCTTAGAAGCCAGGGTCAAGGGCTTCGTGCCCTTGCCATAGTTCCTATGTTAGTCTATTGTATAGTCCACCTTCCCCTTAGGCCATTGTAAATACGTGTGTATGGGTGTAACTCAGCTATAGTCTTAGAAGCCAGGTGTGAGGTCTTTACTCTCCTAGGGCAAGGGCTTTCACACCCAAGTCATGGTTCTAACTAGGGAGTTCCGTTCTAGCTAACCATCTCATGAATAATGCAATACTCTAAAACCACAGCCCGATCTACTTCCTAAACCATTGTAAATTCCTGCATATGGGAGCAACTTGGCTTTTATTCTAAGTGATAGTGTAGTACCAGAGACTATTCTGAATGTCACTGAATAGGCAACACTCTTATTGAATTCCAAGCCCATGGTCTTGCTCAAGGACATTCTAGGACTGTTGGAACACTGGCTTTAGCTATGTCAGAATTCAATCTTAAAAGGCACTTATAATAGGGTAATACTAAAAGAAAGCATGTGGATCCATACACTAGACACGGGAATGGAAAATTAATGTATGGGTTAGAGAGAACGCCAGACTCCAGGAGCCAGTTTCTGTGAAACTCTTTTGCCTCATGAGTAGCTTTCAAGCCTCAACCTGTCACGCTGACTCRACCGGAGAGCGTGGCACTTTGTAGACCAGGCTGGCCTTGAACTCAGAAATCCACTTGCCTCTGCCTCCCAAGTGCTGGGATTAAAGGCGTGTGCCACCACTGCCAGGCAGTATGTAACAGTTTCATTGGCAGTGAATAGGTGGTCCATTGCTATGGACCTAGGAGAAAGGCAAGGGAATAGGTGTTGGTATCAGGACCTCCGAAAGCCATGACATCACATAGGCAACAGCAAGGCCCACACACCTGTGGCCAAGGCAACAGCCACCATATTCCCAGAATCCACTTGGTTCACTCCCACCTTTACCTGTGGCTATGCCACCATCCATATATAAAAGGAAGGCCCCTCTGATCTCTCTCTCTCTACCACCCCTTCACTTTCCACCACCATTTTGCCCTTTTCTCTCTCAATAAACCTCATGTGGAACTGTTTGGCTTGGTGTGGTCTTTCTGGAGCAGTGTGATGATTATAACATTGGTGCCGAAACCCTGGAATCGCTATGCAGCGTTGCTGCAGAGCCCAGGCAGCCATCATCACCTGGTGCAACTGTGAAGCCACCGCTACCACTGAAGGACTGATTCAGTGTGGACTGCCACCACACCATCACTGCCTGCAGCCACTGCTACACCATGTGGATTCCATTCACTGGCACCCGCCGTCATCCACTGCATGGATTTCCATCCTTGCCACAGACCATCACTGCTGTGAGACTTGCAGACTTCTACCACATGAGCTGTGCTGTGGCCATAGCCCACCATATGGAGCTGGCCTCTGGCCACAACAACCACACTGTTCCACACTTTCTGCTACCTGACTACAGAAGCCTGAAAACACACACCAGCATATTAATTGGCAAGGAGTTTTTCCAGCTGGCAGGAATTGGTCTAAAACACCTACCAATGCCTGGCTCTAAATGAGGCAGTGGGGAGGGGAAGTCTCAGGTCACTAGCAAGAAAGTGCCAGTTTAGTGACGATGTAGAGATATTGTTTTAGACCAAGACATCCCATTAAATAGGGACAAAGGAGACATGTAGGAGCTGGGGACTAATGTTCAGAGCCAGTGCTACTGAGCCAGAGAGCAGTTGTCCAGGTCCAGCCTCCAATTCTCAGCCACAAGAAAGAAACTGTCTCCAAGGAGAGGGAAATCTCACCCAAGGAAACAGGGTCAGGGCAGCACAGAGGTAGTTGTGAACTTAAGAAATCTTCCCTGGGACCATGTGGACAGATGTTTACTCTGACCATTGGGGGATGGGAGGCTTACCAGTTCTGGGCTAGCAAATATGGATCTCTTGTTATAGCTGAGGTGGGATGCAAACCTGCAGAATTTCTAGATCTGAGTCTCGGTGCCAGGTGATGTGTTTATAAAAAGATAAAGAGGGATAGGATATATTCTATGGGGGTATGGTGAGGTATGGGGGAAGGGGGTGCCTCAGGAGGCCCATGCCAAGGCATCCCCTTCCCCTGAGGAACCAGCCACATGGCAATATAGTATAGAATAGAGTTTATTCAGGGCATGGGGAGAGGAGTTAAGAGAGTAGTAGAGGCAAAGAAAGGCAGAGAGTGGGAGAGTAGAGAATTAGAGGCTGGCCATGACCACATAGAGAGAGGAGGAAGGGAAGGGGAAAGGGAAGAGCCCAAGAGGGCAAGAGAGAAGCAAGAGTAAGAGAGGGAGGAGGTAGCAAACAGCCCCTTTTATAGTGGATCAGGCCTACAGGGCTGTTGCCAGGTAACTGGGGGAGGAGCATGCCTGGCTGTTGCCAGGTAGCTGTGGGGTTGAGCTTAGACAGAATGCTAACAGTAGGTGTTAGAAAAATCTTAATCCTGGTCTGACATCTTTTAAGTGGGAACTCACTTGTTCTTGCAGTAAGGAAAGCAGAGAGAAAGGCCAGGGATCATTTATTTTATCTGCTTAAGATAAGTAAGAAAGGAAACGCCAAGTTAAGTATATATCTAGAATAGTCAGTAATACCTTTCTGTGAAAAATAAACTGACTTAAGTAGATAGTATCATTTTTATTAATTGAGGATTAAATAATAATTATAATGTAGTCTGTTTGAGCTGTGGAAGGCTAGACGGACTCTATGACAGGCTCCAAATTGGCAGTTCTAAGAACTGGGTGTGATGGTTTGTATATCCTTGGACCAGGGAGTGGCACCATCTGAAGGTGTAGCCTTGTTGGAATAGGTGTGACCTGGTTGGAATGGGTGTGTCACTGTAGGTGTGGGTATAAAATCCTCCCCCAGTTGCCTGGAAGTCAGTCTTCCACTAGCAGCCTTTGGATGAAGACATAGAACTCTCAGCTCCTCCTGTGCCATGCCTGCCTGGATACTGCCATGCTCTCACCTTGATGATAATGGACTGAACCTCTGAACCTGTAAGCCAGCCCCAACTAAATGTTGTTTTTTATAAGACTTGCCTTGGTTATGGTGTCTGTTCAAAGCAGTAAAACCCTAACTAAGACACTGGGCAAGTCCTAGTAAACCCAGGCAAATCAGTTACTAGGAAAAACTCCAGGATTCAGGCATCTAGTCAGATACTGCCCTGCCATCAGAAGCTGTCCAGCGACCTGTCCTGAAGAAAGGGCAATGAGTCAGCAACAGTTTCCAGACCTCCTTAGCAACAGTTTCCATCCATCATGCCCCAGTAATAGTTTTGGAATGTTTCTAGAGACTGAGCAAGATAAAGATCAACTACCCCAGAATCCCTTAATGTGTTTTAAATCAAGCCTGTGAGCTCACTTGGTTGTTTCAGTCTTGGAATGAGAGACTCTAGCATGCTGGACCTCTGCAGAATAAAACGCTCTTTGCTTTAACATACTATTTGAACCCAGGGTACCATTTTTCAGTAAATCGTGGACTCTTATATTAGCTTGTTCCAAGATAAGTTTCTAAAACTTAAAAGAATCTTTAAATTTACATTTAAGATATGTCATTATTACTATAATTTGCAATCTGTAAACAATTTTGTGTAAAAAGCACGAATATCCTCTTAGGTATTCCTGTTATTAGCGAGAACAAGTAGTTAAACAAATTTTAGGCAAAAAAGCATGAAATTCTAAGTTTTGGGTGAACTGTTCCAGGTGATGCCAGCGGGAAGACTTCACCATTATTTTTGTAGTATTAGGCTCTATAGCTTTGTGTTTATCTGAACTGACAAGCAACAGTTAACATGTGGTTAGTCTGCTCAGAGCATTTAACTTTGCCTGGGAGGTCCTTTCTGAGATGCCATTTATGCCTGGCCTTCAGGAGGGGAAGGTCTTTATTCCCAGCATGTGCATCCCTGTGTTGCCTGGCCTTGCATTACCATAGCCTAGCTGGTAGCAGCAGGAGGGGTACAACTTTCTGTCTCTTTAATTCCTGAAAAGTAGAAAGGGAAAAGTAGACAGGCAAAGGCACCTGTGTGGCATCTAGCCAAAGGGGCTGGGCGTTAGGACTTGTAAGTCAGAGTGTGAAGTTAGAAGAGAGGGGAGGGGAGGGAAGTCTTTGCCCATGTGAGCTGCTGGGTTTCAGACAGAGGTTTAGGAACATACTACCAGATCAGAAGTGGCTCTAGCCAGAAGGCATTCAGATGTCCTTTCAACAAATCTGAATCCACATGATGGCTCCAACTGAAAATAAAGTGAGAAAAAAGTTTGCTTCTCCTCAGAGTGTGGAGGCTTAGGTATTTGGGCTGATGCCAAAAGCCAGGAGGCTGCTTGGGGCCAGGGAAACTCCCACTCTTTTGCTCAAAATGGAAATCCTATTGGCTCCACATGGACACCAGCTGTGGTATGCATTTAGGGGCCAGTTATGGCTCCTAGTGCTCTGCTTTCTCCCTCTCAGGGTATCTAGACACCACTGCACACTAGGCTGAATGGATGAAGCAGAGCCCATAATGGGCAGGGTTCTACAGGATCCCAGTCTAGATGGGAATCAATGCTAGGAGTGAGAGGCTGGAAGAAGACCTTCTCCAGTGATCTTCAATAAAACAGTTCTCTTAAATGATCTCAGCTTATGCATATTTTTTATTCGGGTGGGCTTGTATGCTCCTATAAACACTTTATTCATGGTGAACCAAGGGTTATATAGTTTTGGGAAAGAGAGTGAGATTAGCCAAGGTAGGCAAAGGTCATTGGCTGAAGGCTAAGGTACTGAGATGCTTCATTAGCATGGGGAAACATTCCAGGAATCTCAGGTGCAGGGTGATGTGACACTCTTTAGGTAGGCAGTGGAGTCCAGGATCCCCCAGGTAGAAAAGAGGAAGCCATACTGACAAAAGGGAGTCCACCATTTTGCACGGAGCTCAGGACATTCCAATAATGTCTGACTTGGACATTAGCAGCGTTTCCTGACACTGGCATTGCTATGTTTAGTCTAAAAAGCAGATACAACCATAAGTAAGCCAAGGGCTCAATAGGACTAAGAAATTTTATAGGTGCTACCTTAGTCGCTTTATGCTTTGTGGTTATTGAAAAATCTGTTTTGTTACAGACACTGATTTTTTTTTGTAATGATACCTAATGAACTTATAAATCCTGAGATAAAGTGTACAACATAGTCTTAAGAGATTTTTTTTGAAAGCAGAGTGCAGAGAAATGACAAAAATGATCTTTTTCCTTTTATTTATTTTTTAATTAGGTATTTTCTTCATTTACATTTCCAATGCTATCTCAAAAGTCCCCCATACCCCCCCCCACTCCCCTACCCACCCACTCCCACTTCTGGGCCCTGGTGTTTCCCCTGTACTGAAACATATAAAATTTGCTAGACCAATGGGCCTCTCTTTCCACTGATGGCCAATTCAGGCCATCTTCTGATACATATGCAGCTAGGCACACGAGCTCCGGGGTACTGGTTAGTTCATATTGTTGTTCCACCTATAGGGTTGCAGATCCCTTTAGCTCCTTGGGTACTTTCTCTAGCTCCTCCATTGGGGGCCCTGTGATCCATCCAATAGCTGACTGTGAGCATCCACTTCTGTGTTTGCTAGGCCCCGGCTTTAATCCCAGCACCCGGGAGGCAGAGGCAGGTGGATTTCTGAGTTCGAGACCAGCCTGGTCTACAAAGTGAATTCCAGGACAGCCAGGGCTACACAGAGAAACCCTGTCTCGAGAAAAAAAAAAAAACCCAAATTTTTTTTTCCATTTCTTATTAGGTATTTAGCTCATTTACATTTCC